>NC_139813.1:24426490-24441490 GCF_963457635.1 Microchirus variegatus
TGTGTGTGTGTGTGTGTGTGTGTGTGTGCGCGACGACACTTCCTGAAGTTGCGGAGACGCAGCCGACAGCAGGACAGCCTCGTACTGTACCCACGAATCCCCCCCCGGACGCGGCCGAGAGCACTCAGCCACTGTTTTATTTACAGCGCCAGCCCTCATGCCGCAATATTAACCAGCCTTCATGTCGAATTAGAGACACGGGATCAGGATCCCAAGGCTGTGCTGCTTCATTTCCTTCATGGAACCCCCCCGTTTTTTTTATTTATTTTTTTTAACCCCCACAAACGTCTCAGCGCTCGAGGAAGAAGAAGAAGAAGAAGAAGAAGAAGAGGTTAACTGAGATAAACAGCTGTGGGTTTTGTGTGGTTTCCCCCGCTGCTTAGATGTGTTTGATATCATTGGTGTAAAATACACAGGTTAGAAGTGAATAAAAGGATAGCAAAGCTCATCTAAGGAGGTAAAACTGCAGGTAAGAGGCGTCTGATTTCACTTGTAAGATATTAGTACACATGGAAATGACCACACGAGAGAAGAAAGTCAGCTCACTGTCAAAGTGCATCAGGGCAAATGGATCATTTCCTGAATTTCAAAAATGTGCTAAAATTATTCCTTAAGAGGTGTGCAAATATTTTCAACGGATCCTTGTTCAGGGCGATGCCGACTATTATGTTAATAAATTTCAAGTCATTCCGAGATATTTTTTTTTTTTTTTAGAAGAAAGTCAGCTCACTGTCAAAGTCCCACTGTCAAAAATGGATCATTTCCTGAATTTCAAAAATTCATAAAAAATATTCCTTAAGAGGTTTGCAAATATTTACAACAGATCCTTGTTCAGGGCGATGCCGACTATTATGATGGTAAATTTCAAGTCATTCCGAGATACTTTTTGCTTTTGAGAAGAAAGTCAGCTCACTGTCAAAGTGCATCAGGGCAAATGGATCATTTCCTGATTTTCAAAATTCGTAAAAATTATTCCCTAAGAGATTTGCAAATATTTTCAACAGATCCTTGTTCAGGGCGATGCTGACTATTATGATGTTGAATTTCAAGTCATTCCGAGATACTTTTTTTGAGAAGAAAGTCAGCTCACTGTCAAAGTTCATCTGGGCACATGGATCATTTCCTGATTTTCAAAAATTCGCTAAAATTATTCCTTAAGAGGTTTGCAAATATTTTCAAGAGATTCTTGTTCAGGGTGATGTCGACTATTATGATGGTAAATTAGTGAAATCAGGAAATGATCCAGGATCATTGCCCTGATGCACTTTGACAGTGAGCTGACTTTCTTCTCAAAAACGAAAAGTATCTCGGAATGACTTGAAATTTACCATCATAATAGTCGGCATCGCCCTGAACAAGGATCTGTTGAAAATATTTGCAAATCTATTAAGGCATAATTTTAATGAATTTTTGAATTTCAGGAAATGATCCATTTGCCCTGATGCACTTTGACAGTGATCTGACTTTCTTCTCAAAAACGAAAAGCATCTCGGAATGACTTCAAATTTAATAATATAATAGTCGACATCGCCCTGAACAAGGATCCGTAGAAAACATCGCCCTGTTATGATGGTAAATTTCAAGTCATTCCGAGAGGATTATAAGGATTATAAGAGATGTGTGTGTGCCTCTGTTTTTTAAAGTTTAGCGTTACTTTAGAGACTCATTTTAACAAATCAGGCAGTCGCACTTTAAAGAGTCGACGCCGTCAACCTCCATTAATGCGTTAAAGTGCCCCAGCACTAGAATATAAATATTTACTGTGCGTTGCCTACGGAGCAACGAGCTTCTATGACAAGCAGGAAAAAGCGACTCTCTTCACTTCCACCTTTTATTTTCATTTATTCTGACACTTAATTTCCGCTGTGTGTTTTTTGCTTCCGTTTAAAAAAGGATCGATCTCCCGTGCAGCGCGGCGCACGATCGAGTTAGAGAAAAATAGAATATCGTTAAAAAGGGGGGAAAGAGAGTTGATTAAGTGAGATGGAAGACGCCACAGAGAGAGAGAGGGAGGGATGTTTGTATCAAAGATGGAGACAAAGAACATCCGTCGGTGCTGCGGATTAAACTGTCAAACGTTTGCTCGTCGTCATCGTCAAGGTCCACGGCTTTGGTTTGGTTTTTTTTTGGGGGGGGGGGGTTCTAGGATTGTCTGTTCCTGGGGAACATCTCTGCGTTGAAGTGCTGACAGTCGGCGACAGTAACGGAGGCGTTGTTGTTTTTGGTTCGGAGTGTATCCGAAGGGCAAAACATCCAGATAAAGTTGTTAGTGCCCGGGAGCAGTTTTATTTGAAACCGTGGTTGTCAGCAAGCGTCTTTTTTTTTTACGGCCGCGCTGTCTGAATGAGTGAAAGCCCGCAGGCGGCTCGGGGGGGGAGGGGGGGGGTGTGGTATTGGAGGGAAGAGCTGCTGCAGATACGCACCCCCTCACGATGTAAAGATGTCCTCAACACGACGCACTTCATAAATAACAACAACAACACGAGCCCCGTTTCCCCTCATGGGTGTTAATCGTGGCCTCTGCGTCTCTGCAGTGTGAGGTAATAAAGCGTCTGAAGAGGAGACGGAAGACGAAAGACAGCTGCACCAGACTTTTTTTTTTTTTATTTACCTCAAACTTTGACATTTTCCTCAAATAACACCATCCTTCAAAAAAAGAAATGTTTTTTTTAACGTCTGATTCCTCCATTGACAATAAAAGAGCTCCGGGGCAGGATTATCTGACCCCGACGTCCGTCTTGTTTTTGGGACATTTCGATCATTTAGTCGAACTACGCGTTTACAGCTCCGCGTCTTTTTCCCTCAAAAGCACTGGGGGGCGCTAATTCTGCTTTAAAATTTAAATGAACTACGCGTAAACTGGACTTCCTGCATCGAACGAGCACGGCTTTCTCTGCATTAATGAGACGGGGTTTCGTTAAAAATGCACGTGTGGACTAATTTTCCCTTTAGCAGAGTCACGGCAACAGGACGGTGTTGGAGATATTTAAAAAGAAAATAGATTCGGAACTAAATTAAAGATGTGTCCGACGTGTAAAAGGAAACAATATAAATCAAAATTTAACCTTCGAGAAGATCATTACAGCCAACAAATGATGTAAATATCAGGACTCTTCAGTATAAAGCCAGTTGGCGCTGCAAATTATTTCACAATAAAAGCCTCGACAAAGATAAGTGGATTCAGGAAACTTAAAGGCGCCATATGTAAGAATGTGGCCTAAAACGGTTACTACATTCAAATTGGTTGCTCGGCAGCTGAGACTCTACTGACTGCAATGGTTGGTAGATGGCGGTAGGTGGCGCCACATGACGCCAAAACATGATTTCAAAACATAAACATGATTTGCAGTCTGCAAAATAATTTTTTTTTAATGCTAATATTTTGTCTGTACTGTTGTTGTTGGTGAGTTCAGTTTGTTATATGAACATTATTCCTGAGTCTCTGTGACATATTAGGAGGATTTTAGATTTATTACATAATGCACCTTTAAGCGTTCCCGTGCTTTTATTTTGAAACGAGAACAGGACATGCTTCGTTTGTGACATAGGTAGCAAATACAGACGTTGAAACTTTGAATAAAGTTCATTTTTACTGTCTTATTTTGTTGTGGAAACACACACAGATGTTCACGCATGCAGGCAGTGTGGCTGCTCTAATCAGTCAACGTGAAAACATGGCCCTAAATCATATACACGCAGGGTCAACTTCTACCTCGGGATTGACTGGCAAACAGAGTCCAAACCTGCCAACTGAAGAGTTCAGGTAAGAACAAAAAAAAAAAAAAAATCTCAATTTAACGAGGCCATGGAGGATTAAAGAAAACAAAAAACGCAGTAACAAAGAGTCAAGCGTCCAAAACGGGCGAATTTAACCCACCGGCGACAAACGTCAGGGAATAAGAACGAAAACAGGAAGTCAACGTAACGAGGAAAAACTACAAAATAAGACTAGAGTGAACGTAAAAGACACAAACGGAATGAAATAAATCAAAAAGGTCAGCGTTCAGCTTGTTAACCGTTGCATTATCATCATCTCAGACACCTCTTTATATTTCCAGTTAGCCCCACACTGACCCTGCCATCCTTCACTCTTTCTGTTGTTTTCCTTCAAAGAAAAGAAACCTCGCTTCTCTCTCTCTTTCTCTCTGTGATTCTCTTGCTCGCTCTCCCTCTCTGATGAGCTACGACAGGCGTGAGCACAGTCTGGGTTAGACGTGATGAAGACGGCGGACGTGAGCCTATTACAGCAGCAGCAGCAGCAGAAACAGCCTCGCCATCGCACCGCAGCTCCCTTCATCTACGTTCACCCCTCCCTCTCTCTCTTTCCCGTTCATCCCTTCATCTCCCTTCATCCATCTCGCCGCGCGTCATGCGGAGCTGGAGTGTTATACGAGGCCCCCTGCTGTTCGTCTACGATGGAGCCGTACCTGCGACATCTGTTATGACAAATGTTCGCGAAGGAAGGAACGAACAAAGACTCTGGGTTTTTTTTTTTGTCGATTTTAACGGCGCGTTCTAGTTGAGAAGTCGACCGCTTATTTGACAAAATCCCTCGCGGAACTGAGGCGAAAAAAAAAAAGGGCTCCGCTGTTGTGTAAGTTTCTGCAACGCTGTCAATCAAAAACTGGCTCCGCCTTTCCAACAGTTTCACCAATCATCATAGACAAACCCAGCGCCCATGCCCCGCCCCCCCCCACTGCTCCATCGACTCCCAGAGAAGCTGAGCTTCACCGGAAGTGATGTCGCGCTCAACCCAAGGTGAAAGTTTTAATGCGTAGGCTGCTACCGGGAATACGAAAGTCACGTAAGACGCCCGCGAGACAACGTAAGAGCGTTTAGTATTGAAATGTAAATACAACACGTATTCTGGGTTAGCCTCGTTAGCGACACCGGCCGCTAACAACGCTCCACATGGTATTTTGCCCTCAAACGGTAACGTAGCAGTGTGTTGATGAATTAAAAATTGAACAGAACTATGTGTATGACTGAAGTAATGTGAAACTAGTAAGACAAAAAAAGCCGTTAACAGTAAAAGTAAAATTTTTAGACAGTGTTATTACAAGTGATGACAGCGGCAGCCATCTTGGAATCCTTTGTCAGGGGTTGCGAGGTTGCTCCAACTTCTGCCAAAAACTGGAAGCCACCATAAATCACTTTTTGCAAAAAATAATGAGCTAGCTACCAGGTTTTGCTAGGTTTGGATTCCAAGTTTTGGCTTCTTCTTTTTTTTAGTGTTTGGAAAGCTTTTTTTTGTTTAGCACCTAGTTTCCTTATAACCAGAAATTAGCCCTTGCACTTTGACATAATAATAATAATAATGCTGATGCTATAGTAAGACTAAATACTAAAATACTAAAGACCCAGTTTCGAAACAAGGGTGTTCATTGGTTTTCTCTGGGTTCTCCGGTTTCCCCGCTTCATGTGGAGGACACAGCGGCAGACAATGGATAGATGGATGGTTGGATAATGCTGCAAATAAAGATTATTTTCATAATTACTCCATAAAATGTCGAAAAACTGTTCACGGCCGTTTCCCGGAAACCTCTAAATCAGGGGTTCTCAAAGTTTTGATACCTGAGGGCCAATTTAGTAACCCAACATTGGACTGAGGGCCGCCAAAGGAAAAAAAAAAAACAGAAATAAATCCAATTTGTAATAATTTTAATGACCAGATTGTAGTTCTACAGTTTACACGTATTGGTCTGTATCCAGTAATGTCCAATAAACACTTAACAAGCTTAGTAGCTCCTGGATTCAAACTATCAACTGTAATTCACTGCGGGGCCGCCAGAAATGTTTCTGCGGGCCGCCATTGGCCCGCGGGCCGCACTTTGAGAACCAATGCTCTAAACGATGATGTTGTCTTGTTTTGCCCACAAACCAATTCTTCAGCTTTAATGACATTTTCGTTGTCAAATGGAGCAAAGAAACCAGAACACGTTTACATTTAAGAAGCAGAGAGCTCGCGTTAATTCTTCGCCGACGATACTTGGCGTTGATATCGGTCCGATATTGGCCAAAATCACTCGGATATCAGAATCAGATAAATAAATAAAGGCTTCACTAAGCTACATGCAGTAAAGCAGGGAGTTCTGCCACCACTGTCATCATGTGACCAGGATGTGAGCGAAGGCTGCAAATGTCTTCCGTGTTGTAAAGTGTCAGATTAAAGACGGTAAACGCGCCGCCGTCGCCGCGTCTCTGTGTGTGAAAACATCACAATCTGTGATCACATCACGCATCCAAAGACAAAAGGAGCGATCGCAGTCGTTTAACGCTTCTTTTTTTGGGGACCCGAGACGCAGCAGAGTTCTAATTGGGCTTGAGAAATTTGACTTTGTCGCGCGTTGACAAGGGAAGCAAATACAAATAATGTATTTTTCATCTAAATAAATATTCAAACGTTGATTTGAAAGCATTCACCGCTTTCATCGCTGTCCCCGGTTTCCGCGAGTCGTGTCCTGACAAACACTCACAGCTTCCTCTTCTTCTCCTCAGGAGAATCCCCGCTGTCGCCCTAAGTGCTCTTCCATTACGGCGATAACTCAGGTTGAACTTCTTAAAATAGAGCCTCGCTCTAAAGCGCAGAGATGGAGTCGGGGGCGACGGAAGCTCCGGGAGAGTCCTTTACCCAGAAGCCTTTGCACTTGCGAGTCATTACCTGAGCAGCGCAAGTCAAAGGAATCACCAGAGATTTTATCGCACAAAAAAGAGTCACATTTATTATGTTGAGGTGACCTCAGCTTTTATATTTCACCTCGTTCATATTTTCAACCGTCGCTCAAAAATCTTGATTTAAAGCACCAGTGTGTAACTTTCTAAAACACTGCTAGCATTGATACCACCTCAGACTTAGCCCACGCCTCAGGTGAACCTGCAGAACTTTCTCAAAAGGACGACTCTACGTCCATTTACCCTTAACTGTTTTCTTCCAATGTTTCTTTAAATTTCTCATTCCCTCACTCATGTTTCAGAGAACCAGGGTTCATTCCTTGACCTAAAGTCAGAGGCCACATACAGCCCTCCAATCGAATTCCATGTTCAATATCGAGTTACAGTCGTATTCCTGTGTGTTTTCTTTTTAAGGAATAAATCATTATATATATATATATACACATTTTTTTCCATATTAACACAGACACTTTTATTTTGAAATTCCGTGAAATATCAATCATCACAAGTGAAGCCTTAACTCTTTCAACAGTCACTTCAGTCTCAGGACTTGCTGCCGTCTGACTTTACTAGCGTAGTGTGCTTCTGCCTTACCTAAAAACAACACCACATCACTCTGTGTCTCCACAGACACAAAAACTGAAAACACTACTATACTATGACAACCACAGCGAGTCATGTGAAGCCTTTGTTTTACCAGACAAAAAACTCTTAAAGGGAGCATCGAACACTTAGCAAAGGAGTTTAGCATGCTAGCATCAGACTCCCAAAAGGAAGCAAGTTGCGTAGATGCTCTGATGCAGATCAAACACGACTTTACATTGTCTTAAAACAAGAAAATTATCAATTGCAAGCTCCTACCTCCCCCGCGAGTGGCTCACGGTGGTTGGAAGCAGTCGTCCGTGGTGGTTGAGGCTGATTCCGGCACATAATCTCCAAACCCCCACAACCGGTGCCTTCGAACGGCCGTGGTGAAAGATTGGGATAGCACTGGGTCCATGATTTGTAGAATAAATCCAGATCGAGTTTTTTTTTTTTTTTTTTTTTTTTTTTAAAAAGAGAAACTAATTTATTTACAAAAACACAACTAAGGAGGCAGAGACAAGAAGAAACAGAACAAAAATGCCAGAATCTAGAGTCTCTGAGAATCACGTAAAACAGGGTCTTTACCACACGGAGTAGACGTGATTCACTGGTGACTGTGGAGTCTAAATAGCAGAAGTAAATGACTAGATGAGTTGCAGGTGAGTGGCTCAGAAGCTCCGCCCCTCCCCCCCCCACCAATCAGCCCCCCCCCCCCCCCCCGCCTCCTGCACAACACACTACAACAGGAACACAGGAAACCAAGCACTTTACCAAAATAAAAGACAGGAACTGACCCAGTTAGAGTCCAATTGCTCGAAATAATTTTTTTTAAATGTTTTTTTTTGTTTGTTTAGAGACAGTTTATCTGCCACGTTTTAGTAATATATACTTATTTTTCAACTCCATTTTCAAGTGTGAAAATGACAAAATATGTCATTTCAAAGATTAACTAAAGCTGCGGCCGTTCATTGTGTACAATCAAGTGTAGGTTTAGCAAGTTTTGACCATCGTTTTTGACCAGTGTTAGCGTGAAGTCATGTGTTTTCGTGTCGTTTTAACGTGTTGATGTAGACGTCATTATACTGTTCATGTTCAGTAAACTCTACGTGCGGCGCATCAGTTGCCTTCTTTGTTATTGGAACTACGTTAACTGCATTATTTAAATACAAGTCTATTCATTCATAAATGTAGAATGTAGAATAAAAGACCAGGCAGAAACAGCAACGCTAATTAAACTGGGAAGGGAAAAGCAATCAAACGCAGATTTGGGTGAACAGTTATGTTTGTGTAAAGTGGTGACAAACACATGTGAGCAGAAGCATTAAAAACAAAAACAATCTCATCTTGAGAAGAAAAATGCCGCGTTTATAGTAATTATTGTCATAAAAGTGCTGTTTACGAGACGACGCCGCGTTTAGAAACGTCCGATTCGTTGACTTTGCTTTATCGATTTTGTGCCGACTCACGTTTGCGTCACCTGTTCTGTGAATTAACGCGGCGCGAATCCAGCATAATTCTCCTTTGTCGCCGAGGTGGAGGCAGAGGGAGGAGGAGGAGGAGGAGAAAAAAGGAGCTGTGATTAATGAGCAGACGCTGCAGTCCTGCAGGGCCATAATTCATGCTAATTCATAATTCATATTTTCACACAGAGGACTTTTGTTTTCGCGCACATTTGTTCACGCTCGATTGTGCGGCCGTAAATGTGTGTACGCAGTAAATACTCATTCACTACTTCTTCTTCTTCGTCGTGCTCACGACTACAGCGTGGAAAATAAATAAGCGGGAGCAGAAATTCATTGTCGGGCTAACAAGCGTGGGCAGTTCCACCCCCATCACAGAGGATGAACAATTCCGAGTGGTCAAACCATTCTTTCTCCCTGACAGCGCTATTTATTGGCCTCAACAGCTGAGGGAAGGATTATGGAGGGATACAAATGAGAGGAAGCTCACGGAGAGAGTTCTGCTGCTGGGACTCGTGGAATCTACCAAGAGACAGAGAGGAGAAGAAAAGAGGGTTTTTTTTGTGTCTTTTGTCTCAATGTGGCTTCAGTTCTGACAAACTATATTTATAGCATTTATGTCAGTTTCACTCTTTGAACCAAGGAGTTCTGTCACTTTTCTATGGTGGTTGTTGGTTTTATAAGAAGCAAAAAGTCATTTAACTCATAGTTAAATATCATCATAATAGATTATGACTTTATTCTCGAAAGATTACGACTTTATTTTCAAAAGATAACAACTTTATTCTCCAAAGATTACGACTTTACTCTCATAATATCACAATTTTATTCTCAAAATATTACAACTTTATTCTTGAAAGATGACGATTTTTTTCTCGAAAGATTCCAACTTTAGTCTCGAAAGATTCCAACTTCATTCTAGAAAGATTATGACTTTATTCGTGAGAGATTACGACCTGATTTTTGAAAGATAACAACTTTATTCTCGAAAGATTACACTTTATTCTCGAAAGATTCCGACTTTATTCTAGAAAGATTCCAACTTTATTCCCGAAAGATTCCGTCTGTATTCTAGAAAGATTAAGATTTTTTCTCGAAAGATTACGACTTTATTCTTGAAAGATTACGACTTTATTCTAGAAAGATTCCAACTTTATTCCCGAAAGATTCCGACTTTATTCTAGAAAGATTAAGATTTTTCTCTCGAAAGATTACGACTTTATTCTTGAAAGATTCCGACTTTATTCTAGAGAGATTAAGATTTTTTTCTCGAAAGATTCCTACTTTATTCCAGAAAGATCCCAACTTTATTCTCGAAAGATTCCGACTTCATTCCAGAAAAATAATGACTTTAATTTCAAAAGATTATGACTTTATTCTCTAAAGTTTATGTGTGACAGTCGATCGGTGAAAAAGCGTGAAAAATTGGAAGTGGGAGGGGCTTAGAAAAAAATCAAATCACCTGTCATCAGCAGACTTTTTTGACGTATTTCATGAATGAAAGTTACTTCTTGTGTCAGTATGGTCCAAAAAGTCGAACGGCCATTTTCAGTATTATTTTTGATTCTAGATAATATAGCTACTGTTCACTGTGTTTCTGTTCATGATAAACTACACATTTACCCTAAATTACTCGTATTTGAATATGAAAATCAACCGTAGAGCCTAAATATCTTGGTCGTGTTGATGTTTCAGTATCGATCCAAACACCTTGAGGTTTTGCTTTTCCCCACGATTATTAAATGTAAGTTTTCACAGAGCGTTTTCCTGGAGACGGGTTTGAGTAAATGATTGGACCAAGAATTGAATAAGAAAGAGTTTATGACTCAGTTGATTGACTCTCAGACTCTTCTCTGTAACTGAAACACTTCATTAGCTTCCTCTACACTTTAGCATCACCATCATGTTCGCTTCACTCCTTCTCTCTTCTCTCCATCTCTTCATCATCATCATCATCTTCATCTCTCTCCAGGTTTCTCAGAGGGACTTTGATCATTTTAACAGCTTTATAAAAGTGACAGCTTCACCACAGGGAAACGTCCTCCCGAGTCCACGTCGGTGAAGTGACGGTGAGACGACCTGACATTTATGAGGTCGGCGAGGATGCAGATGGTTTGACAGTCGAGCAGCTGTGGGAGGAGGCGTGGCCTGTGTACGTGAAAAAAAGAAAAGTGGAATAGGCCTTTAAAAAGCACACGGAGGAATGAGTCAGTGTCTCATTGTGTTCCAGAGTTAGAGTTGAGTTGTGAGTCACAGGATGTAAGATTACGACTTTACTCTCAAAAGATTACGATTTTATCCTCATAATATTCCGACTTTAATCTCGAGAGATTACAACTTTATTATGAAAAGATTACGACTTTATTGTCAAAAGATTATGACTCAAATCTCGAAAGATCACAACGTTATTCTCATAATAATATCACAAATTTATTCTCGAAAGATTACGACTTTAATCTCATAATATTCCAAATTTTATCTCGAAAGATTAAAACTTTATTGTCAAAAGATTACGACTTTATTCTCGAAACATGATCTTCTGACTTTAATCTCGAAAGATTACAACTTTATTCTGAAAAGATTCCGACTTTATTCTCTTAAAACTATGATTTTTTCCGCATTGCGACTTTATTCTCGAAAGATTACAACTTAATTCTCGAAGGATTATGACTTCTTTCTTTAAAGATTATAATTTTATTGTCGAAGGATTACAACTTTATTCTCAAAAGATTACGATTTAATTCTCATGATATTCTGGCATTAATCTTAAAAGATTACAACTTTATTCTCAAAAGATTATGACTTTATTCTCATTGTGACTTTATTCTCGAAGGATTACAACTTTATTCTCGAGATTACGACTTTGTCCTCAAAAGATTGCAACTTTATTCTCATAATATTATTATGACTTTATTCTGAAAATATTACTTAATTATTTTTAAAAGTTTATGACTTTATTCTTAAAAATGTACGATTTTATTCTCATATTACGACTTTAATCTCAAAGATTATGATATTATTATCATAATATTACGACTTTAATCTCGAAAGATTACGACTTTATTGTCAAAAGATCACAACTTTATTCTTGAAAGATTATGATTTTATTCTCATAATAGTACAACTTTATTCTCAAAAGATCACAACTTTATTCTCGAGATTACGGTTTTATTCTCAAAAGATTACGTTACAGTCAAGGGATCACGACTTTATTCTCAAAATAATATAATGACTTTATTCTGAAAATATTACCACATTATTCTCAAACGTTTACGACTTTATTCTTGAAAGATTACGATTTTATTCTCATATTACGACTTTAATCTCTAGAGATTATGATATTATTCCCATAATCACACAATCACTTTATTCTCGAAAGATCTCCACTTCATTCTCATCATTTTGCAGCTTAATTCTCAGCTGATGTAGGGCGTGAGTCGGGGTCAGACCCTGCAGCAGATCACCACTCCATAGTCTCTGAATATACGGTCCAGGAGTCACAGTAATGAGACGTCTGTTAGTCAGATCCTGGTCACAGAATGAAAGTGAGTGACAGTAACTGCACGTGAGAGGAAAAAAACGCTCGGTTAAACCAAGTGTTTGTGCTGCTGAGGAGGAAACATGCATGTTTTTATGTGTGTGTTCACACACACTTGTCTGAGTGAACTCTGTGTGTGTGTGTGGTCTCGCCTTTGGGCAGATTTTTTACCCCGGGATGAAGGTTTTTGGTTTTGCCTCAGTTTAGCTGCAGGCCAGAGCAGAGTCAACAACGCCTTTAAAAGAACAACAAAACTGCTCGGAAGAGCGCGAATCCCAGCACGACTGGATTCCAACCGCACATACGATCGTCTCTTTTGATGGTGTGTGTGAGCAGCGCTGACCTCTGGCTGTTCTCAGCAGCCTCCTCTGGGGGTGTTTTTTTTTTTTTTTTCCTGCAGAATAAATATCTGCCCATTTCTCACGTACAGCATCGCTTTAACAACTGTATCTGCTGCTGCTGCTGCACAGACTGTGTCTGCACAAATGAGGAAGTCTGTGCAGTCCGTCCTCAGGCATCAGAATCAACAATGTGGTGCTTTAATCACCAACGTTATGTTGATTGAAATGTCACCTTGAACACAAGCTGATAATATGAAAAGATCTTTTCATGAAGGAGAATGAGCGGGCGAACGCGAGGACGTTAAACTTTTAACTCAGAAACGACACATTCACCGTTTCAGTGATTCTCTTTAAAGTTTACAGTCGCTGTGATACGGCTTCTCAAAAGAGTCGCGTTTGAACACTGAAATCAGACGATGGACGCGTTTGAAAGAACTACAGAAAATCAAATAGTGAAGTGGTTTAGGAGGTTTTATTCTCAGAATATTATGACTTTATTCTCAAAAGATGAGAATTTATTCTCAAAAGATTACGACTTTATTCTCAAAATATGATGACTCTTCTCGGAAGATTACGACTTTAATCCCATAATATTACGAGTGAAGAAGTGAGTGAGTAAGTGAGTGAGGAAGTGAGTGAGTAAGTGAGTGAGTGAGTGAGTGAGTGAGTGAGTGAGTGAGTGACTGACTGAGTGAGGAAGTGAGTGAGTGAAGAAGTGAGTGAGTGAAGAAGTGAGTGAGTGAAGAAGTGAGTGAGTGAGTGAGTAAAGAAGTGAGTGAGTGAGTGAGGAAGTGAGTGTGTGAGGAAGTGAGTGAGGAATTGAGTGAGTGAGGAAGTGAGTGAGTGAGTGAGTGAGTGAAGAAGTGAGTGAGTGACTGAGTGAGTGAGTGAGTGACTGACTGAGTGAGGAAGTGAGTGAGTGAAGAAGTGAGTGAGTGAAGAAGTGAGTGAGTGAAGAAGTGAGTGAGTGAGTGAGTAAAGAAGTGAGTGAGTGAGTGAGGAAGTGAGTGTGTGAGGAAGTGAGTGAGGAATTGAGTGAGTGAGGAAGTGAGTGAGTGAGTGAGTGAGTGAAGAAGTGAGTGAGTGACTGAGTGAGTGAGTGAAGAAGTGAGTGAGTGAGTGAGTGAGTGTGTGTGAGAGTGAGTGAGGAAGTGAGTGAGTGAAGAAGTGAGTGAGTGAAGAAGTGAGTGAGTGAGGAAGTGAGTGACTGAGTGAGTGAGTAAAGAAGTGAGTGAGTGAAGAAGTGAGTGAGTGAAGAAGTGAGTGAGTGAGGAAGTGAGTGAGTGAGTGAGTGAGTGACTGAGTGAAGAAGTGAGTGAGTGAAGAAGTGAGTGAGTGAAGAAGTGAGTGATTGAGTGAGTGATTGAGTGAGTGAGTGAGTGAAGAAGTGAGTGAGTGTGTGAGTGAGTGTGTGAGTGAGTGAGTGAGTGAGGAAGTGAGTGAGTGAGTGAGTGAGTGAAGAAGTGAGTGAGTGAGTGAGTGAGTGAGTGAGGAAGTGAGTGAGTGAGTGTGTGAGTGAGTGAGTGTGAGTGAGGATGTGAGTGAGTGAGTGAGTGTGTGTGAGTGAGTGAGTGTGTGAGTGAGTGAGTGAGTGAGTGAGTGAGCGAATGAGTGAGTGAGCGAGTGAGTGTGTGAGTGAGTGAGTCAGTGAGGAAGTGAGTGAGTGAGTGAGTGAGTGAGTGTGTGAGTGAGTGAGTGAGTGAGTGAGTGAGTGAGTGAGTGAGTGTGTGAGTGAGTGAGTGAGTGAGTGATTACCCGTTAAATTAGACATGTATGTGAACGTGAAGTTTCCTGTGATGTTCATCATGAAGCGTCTCCCGTCACACGTTTGACTCTAACGTGTAACTTCTAAGCGTTAAGTGTCGACTCAGCAGTAAAAAGTGAAGTGGTGACAGTTTGAGGTCGCTGTGCACTGACACGACGCCCGCGTTAAAGCGCTGAGCGTGCACACGCACAAACAGCTGCACGCTTGTTTTTGGCGCCTCGTGAGATTCTGGATGTGCTAATTTACCTCTAATAACTTCAAAAAAAAAGGCAAAAGAGAAGTGTAAGAGTTTGGGCTTGTTTATTTTTAAAACACGCCCGTCGTCGTCGCCGTCGAGCTGAAAAGATAAATGAGATAAAGTTTTCGCCCCTTTATCTTAAATTTAGAAATGAGGTTACAACAGTATTTTTGTCCCTGGTTTCTCAGGAACTTTGGATAAACATGTTTAGAAAACGCACAGCAAATACAAACAAGCTCCATACGGATGTTTCACGGATTCTCAGGATATATTATCGCTGTCAGTCATTTCAAATAATGATATTTATAGAACTTTAAGGCTCGGTCTGATGTTGAGTTTCAGCGTAAGTGAATCAGATGATTGATTCCCAGTCGTGTCAGACTCATAATATTAAAGAAATG
>NC_139813.1:24446490-24488990 GCF_963457635.1 Microchirus variegatus
CCCTCAGTCCAATGTTGGGTTCCTAAATTGGCCCTCAGGTATCAAAACTTTGAGAACCCCTGGTCTACACCAGTAAAAAGCACAAATAAAAGTGCGAAGTAGAACCATATATGGTTCTTCTGCTTGTCCTCATAGGAGAACCCTTTTTGGCTCCAGGTAGAATCTTTTTATAAAGGTTTCACCAAAAACCCTTTCTTCGGAAAAGGATTTTTCAGAAGCAAATGGTTCCAGGTAGAACCTCAGCCCTTGTAGAAGAACCCTTTTGGAACACCTTATTTCTAAGAGTGTAGGAGTTACAGCAATGAGACACACTTGTGTTTGTTTCGTGAACTTTTATTTGTCAAGAACTTACTTCTTTCTAACTTGGTCTAAATAAGTTGTCAAAGTCAAAGACGCAGACGTGACGGCGCGCCCACACACACACACACCCGCTCGGAGCGACGTTAGCGCTAAAGTGAGACGTCTCTTTAAGGATAACAAGAGGATGTTTAGAGAGCCAATCTCCAGACAAAGTGTTTTCAATCACCATCGGGCTAATGGAGGCTAGAGGACATCAGTGTGGAGGTAACAGATGGGACGGGAGAGGACGATCAGACAGTGGAGAAGTTAGAGAGAGAGAGAGAGCGTTTGAGAAATGAGTCTTAAAGTGTCCTGTCGGGATAGAAAATCTGTTACATTCACCTGTAATGTGTCCGGTTCAGACTATGGTAGTTGTGGATTGTTGTTTATCTTACGAACAGTACGAGTGAGGCCTTGTTTGTATATGTATATCTATCTATATAGATATACATATATGTATATATATATTATTGAGCATTGCAGGTCAAATCTGTGAATATCTTTTCAACTCTTACCCAATTGCGTAACTTCCAGACTGGATTAAAAATAAAACTGGATTAAACAAGTGCATGAAGCGGGTCAATATTGTCACGTCTTAATTTTACTGCACCCTTAGAAATAAGGGTTCCAAAAGGGTTCTTCTACAAGGGCAAATTTGCTTCGGAAAAACGCTTTCTTCGGGGTTTTAAAAGGGTTCTTGGTGGAACATTTATAAAAAGGTACTACCTGGAGCCAAAAAGGGTTCTCTTATAAGGACAAGCCGAAGAACCTTATATGGTTCTACTTAGCACTTTTAGTTCTAAGAGTGTACACTCTTACAAATAAGGGTTCGAAAAGTGTTCTTCTACAAGGACTGAGGTTCTACTTGGAACCATTTCTTTTCAAGGGTTCTTGGTAACACTAATGGTTCCCGTAAGAACCATTTTGATCAAAAGAACCCTTTAAAACCCCCTTCCTGAATAAAGGGTTTAAAATGGTTCTTGGAAACATTAAGGGTTCCAGGTGGAACCAAAAGGGGTTCTCCTATGAGGACAAACCGAATAACCTTATATGGTTCTACTTAGCACTTTTAGTTCTAAGAGTGTACACTCTTACAAATAAGGGTTCGAAAAGTGTTCTTCTACAAGGACTGAGGTTCTACTTGGAACCATTTGTTTTCAAGGGTTCTTGGTAACCCTAATGGTTCCAGTAAGAACCATTTTGATCCAGAGAACCCTTTAAAACCCCTTTCCTGAATAAAGGGTTTAAAATGGTTCTTGGAAACATTAAGGGTTCCAGGTGGAACCAAAAAGGGTTCTCCTATGAAGACAAGCCGAATAACCTTATATGGTTCTACTTAGCACTTTTAGTTCTAAGAGTGTACACTCTTACAAATAAGGGTTCGAAAAGTGTTCTTCTACAAGGACTGAGGTTCTACTTGGAACCATTTGTTTTCAAGGGTTCTTGGTAACCCTAATGGTTCCAGTAAGAACCATTTTGATCCAGAGAACCCTTTAAAACCCCTTTCCTGAATAAAGGGTTTAAAATGGTTCTTGGAAACATTAAGGGCTCCAAGTGGAACCAAAAATGGTTCTCCTATGAGGACAAACCGAAAAACCTTATATGGTTCTATGTTTTGTTTGCACTTTTATTTCTAAGAGTGTAGGTGATCAACCAAGTATGTTCCCAGTATCAGTGACATCTTAAACAGATCAGGATGGATTTTGTCATAATAGCTATTGTATCAACAGGTTCTATACATATCCAGATAGTATTCTGGATCCAGTGGAACAACATATAGATATTTCAGGTCCTGGTATGTGAAAAGTGGCAGAGTTCTGTGCTCACTGGGTTTCAAATATATACATTTGTAACTGGCCTTGAGTTTTGCTGTAGAGAAATTTGAAAGAACACAACAACTAACAGAAGCTTTTCATCCGATCTACAATGGCATAAAGTGGCCAAACTCAAGTGTGCAAGACTTTGCCTGTCAAAATATTCTGATTACTGATTGATTTGTCATTGTATAAATTAACTTTATTTCAATTTATTTAGATATAAATCTCCTTCACAGTCACTCCACCTACATCAAGTGTCTCTGCAGCAGCTGTTTCCAACTTTAGTTTTCATTTCACCAGACAAGTGAGAACAACACGCCTCAAAGAATTAAAAAGAAATCTTAAATTTAAGGTGCAGTTAATTAGGACTGAAATATAAGTGCACCGAAGTGACACAAAACTCAGTGATTTATGGGTCAAACCTGATGAATGTTGACAGTCGGCAGTTCATTATATTTAAAAACTCACATGTTTGCTCGTGTGCCGTTCACCTGAGCTCACAGCAGACCATAAATCACGGCAGCCGTCAAATCAGATTTATCAAAAGTTACAGAGAACCGGACGAGAGATTTTATTCGGCGTTCCCGATTTGTCCGTTTGACGCGCACCGCTTTAAATTTGACTGAAACGCTCAATTGTCTTAGATCATTCATCTCGTTGAACAACAAATACCTCGTAGTGATAATGATGAACTATAACTAATGATAATAAGCCTCTGACAGCTTGATTTGCTGCGTTGTCGATGAAAAACACAGTGAATTGAATTCATGTCCAGGAGTTTGCCTAACCTTGAATTATACACTCCCAAATACAGCTAATACTTAGCTTATTACATGTTAAAAAAAAAGGTCAAGACTCAAGTGAAGTTATTTAATTAATGTAAAAATAGTCCTTTCATTTTCACAGCAGCCGTTTTTTTGACACCAGTGGAAACGCACAGATGTGTCATTATCTGTAACACCTGTGTCAGAGTAATGTCAGAGGAAAAAGTGGAAAAAAGGGCTAATGGAGAAAAGAGCTAGAGAAGAAAGAAACTTTTTTTAATTTAAAAGTACAACTTGGAATAGTTTTCAATGTCAAAAAGTCATGGCTAATGTTGAAGACGTTTGGTGAGCGAGTGTCGGAAAATAACTGAAAATAACGAATGAGATGCTTTAGCTGATTTTGTGCATTTTAAAACCATTTTCTGCTCTTTTCCTTATATCAAAAAGACATTTTTGTCTGTCTGTTGGGATATTACGAAAGCATAAAACACTCATTTATGACATTTTTCAGTAAATTAAAAAATACCAGAAGATGCTACTGATCTATTTCTTTGAACTAAAAAACATATGTTATGCAGTTTGCCGACTTGTATATTAAGGTTATCCTTGACATTTTCCATCAATGATTAAACTTCCCGTCTCCTGTTATTATAATGTCCTACAGGAAGTAAGTGAATACGACATGTCCGAGTTTCCCTTTCACCCCAACCTGTCTAGGCAGATGGCCGCACATCTTTGAGTCTGATTCTGTTTTTTTCTCTCCACTTTTGCCTTAGTGCTTGTTCATTGAGTGAACTGTTGGGTTTCTGTGCTCTCAATAATGTGTTCCAATTACAGTCCCTTGAGATAAAGTATGTTGTGATTCGGCGCTGCACAAATAAAATGTAATTGATATTGTTCTAGACTCTCGGAAGAATGAGTGAACTTCACATAGTTGTACTCTCTGAAAATGATTATTTCCAGAAAAGTGCATTAGATAAATAACCTAAACAGAGTATTGTGAGAAGTGCCAGCATCCAAAGTACACTCTTAGAAATAAAAGTGCTAAGTAGAACCATATAAGGTTCTTTGGCTTGTCCTCATAGGAGAACCCTTTTTGTCTCCAGCTAGAATTCTTTTTTTTTTATAAAGGTTCCACCTGGAACCCTTTTAGATGGTTCCAACAATAACCCTTTTTTTAAAATCCTTTATTCGGTAAAGGGGTTTTAAAGGGTTCTCTGGATCAAAATGGTTCTTACTGGAACCATTAGTGTTACCAAGAACCCTTGAAAACTCTTTCTTCTGGAAAGGGTTTTTCAGAAGCAAATGGTTCCAGGTAGAACCTCAGCCCTTGTAGAAGACCCCTTTTGGAACCCTTATTTCTAAGAGTGTACTGTAGCTAATAGCATCTGATATAAACATGACATGATCTGTTGAAGATGTCACTGATACTGGGAACATACTTGGTTGATCACATACACTCTGAGAAATAAAAGTGCTAAGTAGAACCATATAAGGTTATTTGGTTTGTCTTCATAGGAGAACCCTTTTTGGTTCCACCTGGAACCCTAAGTGTAACCAATAACCCTTTGTAAATCCTTCATTCAAGAAAGGGGTGTTAAAGGGTTCTCTGGATGAAAATGGTTCTTACTGGAACATTAGTAAAACCCTTTTTCAAGGGTTTCAAGAACTCTTGAAAAACTCTTCCTTCGGGAAAGGGTTTTTCTGAAGCAAATGGTTCCAGGTAGAACCTCAGCCCTTGTAGAAGAACCCTTTTGGAACCCTTATTTCTAAGAGTGTACTGTAGCTATTAGCATCTGTTGAAGATGTCACTGATACTGGGAACATACTTGGTCGATCACGTACCCATCACAAGAAATCAGTTGAAAACTGTAGACAGGAAGTTGCTGCAAGAAGAACAAAGTTGACGGTGGAAACTACACCATAGTTTTTAGTCGTTGTCAGTTCTCTTTAACGAACATTAGAGTGTGAAGCTGCTTCTGCCAGACTTCACTGACTGATTTTAGATGTGCCTTATGTTCATTGACGAGTATCTCTGTACAGAGAGAGATGGAAGTTCCTCTGACTGTTCTAAAGACTCTACAATCAACTCCAGTCAACTTCTATCCTTGTGATATTTAAAAGAAAACTGTCGTCCCTTCCTTTGCATGGCAGCCATTTTGGCAGGAAGCACTGGGAATAATGAAGAAAACAAATTAATGAGCTCTATTTAGTTTTATGGTGCATTTCTGGAAATCTCCCAATACGTCATTTTATTTATAAATTGGATTTTTGTTTGTTTGAGATTAAAATGTATTTTCCATCATACAACATACTCAATACATTATACATAAAACTCAAATACAAAGCACACAAAGTGCAGCACAACAACACAATCAGCTATTTTTCTTACTATAAATATTTTAGTAACATTCTTTGTGATGAAGGGATTTCGCTGTGATTCTGCACAGCTGTGCGGCCTCTGGAGACGAGGCAGTGTTACATTTCTCAGGTCCAAATTCTGCACACACACACTCTAAGCCAATATCAAAACAAGCAGTGAGTTTTGTGTTTATGTTGAAGAAAAATCAACCGTTCAATGAGGAGTCCTCACATGTGCGAGCGCAATTCCGCTGCTTTTCAAACGACTCTT
Organism: Microchirus variegatus; assembly: GCF_963457635.1. Taxonomy (NCBI): domain Eukaryota; kingdom Metazoa; phylum Chordata; class Actinopteri; order Pleuronectiformes; family Soleidae; genus Microchirus; species Microchirus variegatus. The sequence continues at coordinate 24,452,043 of NC_139813.1, forward strand.
TTTTCCGACAACTTGAATCGATCTCCTGTTAAATCTCTCTTCTTCCCCTCCTCGCTGAGCTCATCGCGGCTAAACGCTGTAATACAACAGACAATAAAGCCCTCGCGTTATCTCCTTTTCACCCACTTGAATTCTTCCCCAAAAAAAGGCCTTTTGTGGACTCGCTCGCTCTCTCCCTTCCGTCTCTGTCGCCTCCCTAATCACTATTGTTCGGCTGACAATGCAGCAGCAGCTTCTGCTACACAGCGGAGGGAGGGTTGTGTGTCAGGACGTTTCTGAAACACACACACACACACACACACACATGCAGACAGTGACATCTTATTTAAGGCCTGTGTGAGTGTGCTCATTTTTTTGAGGACCAGTCGTTCTCATGGAGACCAAAACCTGTTTGGGTGCATTCACACCAGCTCCTTCTTAATGGAACTCAGGTTTAGTCCGGTTTAGGTCGGACAGAGTACGCGAGCTTCATTACCTGAGTAAAAGTACAGATACCCCTTGCTAAATTTTACTCAAGTACAAGTAAAAGTACTACAGTCAGATGTCTACTTACGTAAAAGACGGCAGAACGGCATCGACTGGTCGTGGTTAAAGTTTGGCGCAACGTTTTGTTCAGGCTCGTCTAAATCTGTGAGTTTCTCCGTCTGCTTCCTCATTCCTTGCTCCAACACGCCGGATTCAAACGGTCAGCTCATCACCAAGCTCGGCAGAATCCGGATAACGAGCCATTTATTTGAATCGGGTGTTGGTGCAGCGAGGAAACTTCTAAAACATGGATGGCAGGAAGTCCTCTGTGTGTGTGTGTGTGTGTGTGTGTCGTCCAGGTATTCCTCATGTTGTGGGGACCTATATGGGGGACCTGCCTTCCTTATGGGGGAAGACATGTTGTATGCATGTTAGCATGAGGTTAGGGTTAGATGGAGGTTAGGGTTTAGGGCGGTGGAAGGTTCGGTTAAGGTTAGAGCAAATCTTCAGAAAATCAATGTAAGTCAATGTCATGTCCTCTAAAGTCATGGAAACCAGACTCTGTGTGTGTCTTTGTGTGTGTGTGTGGTTTATCGACGGGTGGTTAGGACCAGCTCTGTGTGACCCTGAGGTTCATCTTATATGACATATCATCTTCACTCTGTACAATGAACACAAGTGAAGTGTGTGTGTGTGTGTGTGTCTCACTTCCTACTGTTGTAACTGTCAAACGGCACACGCACACACACACACACAAACTTGCTTTTATATCTTAGTGAGGACACATCATTAGGGCCTAGCCCCTTACCCCCTAACCTAAACCCTATTCTAACCCTAACCCTAAAACCAGGTCTTTAAAACCAACAAAACAAATGACAACATGTCCCTACAAGGTCAAAATGACCTCACAAAGATATAAAGACTGATGACCAGCATTTCCACTTTATAAATCAACACAATTAAAAATATCTACTGAGTGCAGTACCATAACATGTCTGCAGGTGGATCCAGGTTTTTGTTCCAAATTGAGGACCTTTGTTAAAAACAAAGTATAGCATGGTTACAACCTAAGGAAGTGATTTCAATGAAAACAAAGAGAGGACCGGCTGAAATGTCCTCACTTTGTAAAAATGACCTCACTTTGTTGGTTAAAAACCCTCACTGATCCTCAGTATGCCGCAAGTACAAGAACAGACACGTACACACACATTTTTGTACTTGCTGCTTACTGAGGACCAGCATTTCCACTTTATAAATCAACACACTTACAAATATCTGCTTCAGGAATGACATCTGTAACGAACTACTGGGTGCAGTACCATAAAATGTCTGCAGGGGGAACCAGGTTTTTGTACCAAATTGAGGTACCTCTGTTAAAAAAACAGAGTATAGCATGTTTACAATTTCAGGAAGTGATTTCAATGTAAATAAAGTGAGGACCGGCCGAAATGTCCTCACTTGGTAAAAAATGACCTCACTTTGTTGGTTAAAAACCCTCACTGGTCCTCAGTATGCCGCAAGTACAAGAAAACACACGTACACACACATTCTTGTACTTGCTGCTTACTGAGTACCAGTATTTCCACTTTTATAAGTCAACACACTTACAAATATCTGCTTCAGGAATGACATCTGTAAAGAACTTCTGGGTGTAGTACCATAAAATGTCTGCAGGTGGAACCAGGTTTTTGTACCAAATTGAGGTACCTCTGTTAAAAAAAACAGAGTATAGCGTGTTTACAATTTAAGGAAGTGATTTCAATGTAAACAAAGTGAGGACCGGCCAAAATGTCCTCACTTGGTAAAAATGACCTCACTTTGTTGGTTAAAAACCCTCACTGGTCCTCATAATGCCACAAGTACAAGAACTCACACGTACAAACACATTCTTGTACTTGCTGCTTACTGAGGACCAGTATTTCCACTTTATAAATCAACACACTTACAAAGATCTGCTTCAGGAATGACATCTGTAAAGAACTACTGGGTGCAGTACCATAAAATGTCCGCAGGTGGCTGCAGGTTTTTGTACCAAATTGAGGTACCTCTGTTAAAAAAACAGAGTATAGCGTGTTTACAATTTCAGGAAGTGATTTCAATGTAAACAAAGTGAGGACCGGCCAAAATGTCCTCACTTGGTAAAAATGACCTCACTTTGTTGGTTAAAAACCCTCACTGGTCCTCACTATGCCACAAGTACAAAAACACACACACACACACTGCTCAGAGCTGCAGGAAGTCTCATTAAAAGTGAAAACAGGTGTCTCCCACATAATGAACATGCGTTAGCGAGAAGCCGTGTGCTATTTTAGATCCACGGGTGTATGACGATGGCAGCGCTGTCACACGGACATGAGAACATCACGTTCTTAGAGTCTTCTTCCTCTTCATCCGTCGTCTTCATCCTCACTCAGTGAAGCCACATGTTGAATCGTGTGACGGACAACAAATTAAAAATTAGGATTAATCAAACAGTTCACCTCCTCCCATGCATCAAACCCATCTTTATTTTTGGATTCACGTTCCTGACATTACGCCGTTGATGTTATCACCAGACGCCGTAAGCGCTAAAAAATAAGCCTTGATTCACATTATTATTGCTTTTTTTCCACATTTTTATTCATAGGACGATGCAGGAAGTGCAGGAGAAGGTGATGATTAGGCTCTCGGCTGCTTCTGTCTGTGAAGTTGACTTTGTTATAAAAGGTTTTATTATTATCGTCATGGCTGACCAAGTTTATTCATTCATTTATTGTTTTTTATTTTATATCGATTCTCTAGTCCAGGACTTTGTAAATTTAAAAAAAAATGTCTCTGGCTCAGCTCGATCGTGTGGATTTTGTATTCATAATGTATTTAACGATATTTATTGCTCTACGTTTTTTCCGTTTTCAGCTCTTCATCACAGCGTTTTATTATTATTTGGAAATACTTTGACCGTGCGTTGTTGCTTTAATTGATCCAGTGAAGCTACTGAAAGCGCTGGTGCATCATCATTCATCCGTTCATCCATCTATTAATTTAATTGTTTTGGTGTGTATTTGTATGTGTGTAGTCGTCAACCTGTCCAAGAGGGGACAGTTGGCGTAGGTACACACTCACCTAACGGGGACCTCTCTGCAAATGGGGACATTTTCCAAGTCCTCTATTGATGGATGTATATTGACAGTTCCCCCTGTTGTCCCGGTAAATGTGTATGTGCGCGTGTGCGTGTGTTCATATATTTGTGGGGTCTGTGTGAGTTTGAAGAAATGGTTTCCGCCTAGAGGCGAGAAAGAGAATTGCACAGAGTTCATTCGTATGTGTGTTTTATATTTGAATTTGAATTTATTTATTCAGGATAGCCCCTTGAGATAAATCATCTAATTTTTGAGGGGGTCCTTGACCAAAATGATACAGATAATACAAAATACAGTGAAACAAATGAATATGATGAATATATTCTTATATATATATATATATATATATATGAATATCTGTTGGTTGGTTGTCTCTGAATTTGTTAAAAGTGCTTCTTCTTACTTTACACCATGGATATGAGCTGCAAAACACAATTTTACAACAGACACCAAATTCTTTAAATACATCCAAAGGCATTTTATGGACTGTTATGAAATAAACATGAGCTGTTGTTTTAGATTCAGACTTCTTTTTTTTTGTCATTTGTAACGACTTCCTTTTAACTTCTCTAATCTGTTGTGAGTTTTATATCTGAAATTGTCTCGTTTCTGTTACTATTTGTACCGTCTTTGGTGCCAATCATCATGACCAGGAAGAAGAGATCTTGTAATAAATATATAAAAAAAAATATTCAAGGTTAAGAACTGATTTTACAATTTGGTGTGTGTGTGTGTGTGTGTGAACGAGTGTGTTATAATTGAGTGTGTGTGAGAGAGATGAAAAGACGGGGGAGGGGTGTGGGTCCGGATGAAGGGATTATATCTCAACACACTGTCCAAACAATTGTTCCAATTTCTCCGCTGCTAACAGTGTTTGGCCCGAGAGTCAACTGCTAGAGGAGCTTTGTGTTTGTGTGTGTGTGTGTGTGTGTGTGTGAGGAATCTCCGTGTACAGAGACACAAAAGAATTTCATCCAGAAACACTTTTATCATCATGATAGCAGTTATTGAAACAAATGAAAAAGACACAGTTATACTTGGCCCCACTCTGGAGACTCTCTCTGGATCGGCTAAGCTGCATATGCTAATAAGCCAAACACGGGAGTGAAATGCAGGAAACTCGGAGGTGTTAGGAGCTTTGTGAGCTGTGATTGGACCGTGATGAACACATTAGTGTTCATTTTGTCACGTTTTTTGTCACAAAATTTAGTCTTGAGGGGCCATATGTAAGAATGTGGCCAAAAACGGTTACTACGTTCAAATTCAAAATACCGAGGTCTTTTAGGTTTCGTTTTCTGACGTAACTGGCAACCCGTGGTTGCTCGGCAGCTGAGACTCTACTGACTGCAATGATTGGTAGACGGCGGTAGGTGGCGCCACATGCCACAAAACATGATTTCAAAACATAAACCTGATTTGCAGTCTGCAAAATATATATTTTTAATGCAAATATTTTGTCTGTACTGTTGTTGTTGGTGAGTTCAGTTTGTTATATGAACATTATTCCTGAGTCTCTGTGACATATTAGGAGGATTTTATGGCCAGTTGCTTTAGATTTATTACATAACGCATCTTTACTCTTGTTTTCAAATTGAAATGAGTCAATGTCATATTTGATCATTCATATTGCGTTTTTGTCAAGTTTTAGAGAATTCAACGTATTCTTAGTCAAAACAATGTGGTATTTTCTTCAAATTATTTCAGTACAAAAAACCATGGAATTAACACGCAAATTTTTTTTAACGCACTTCTCACTCTCATTGCGCTACAGGTCGACATAAATGACTGCTGTTACTGAACAGCAGCTAACATTAGCGTCAGAATGCTAGCTGACGCTAACGCTAACTAGCAGAAGCAGTGTTTCAAAGGTGCTGATGAGGAATTTCCTGCTGTGGGTTTAGTAAGAAAACTATTTCACTTCTATACTTTATATTTTGTTTATAATGTGAGTTATTTTTTTAAAAGTTATTTACAGTATTTTATTTTTTTCTATATATTTATATTGTCTTATAATGTCGGTTCTTTACAATGTAATGTTTAGTTTTTTATAGGTTTTTATTGTTCTTTACATTTATATTTTCACATACTTTATTTATCTCTCCGTTCCTACAACAATATAAAGAGAAAATTTGATTCGAAATTTGAAATGTTAATCTTTTGACAGCCCTAATATATAGTTACCTCCATCTCTACACAGAGAGAATGAGTTGCTGTGGAGGAAACTGATTGTACGGTGCAATATTGCAACTGGGCTTTTAATTTCTTACCCTGACCTGTAGATAAAATATCCAGTTCACCAGATCATTTACTCACTCAGTTTCCAGCACACAGAATTTCCCAGAAATAAACATGCCTCTGTTTTTTTTTTCTTTTGTAGCAGCATCAATAACCAGCACGTCTGAAGAGCCACATACTCAGACTTGAATAGAAAATCCAACAATGTCACAGTGAGTTCTCAGCAGAGGGGGTTGGAGTAGTTAGTTAGTAGTTGAAGGTCCTTCAGGGTTTATCTCTTCGTCTTCATCTTCTTCCTCTTTCACATTTTCTCCCGTTTACGTTTTTTTTATCGACTGCTTTCGGGGGCTTTATTTTCCAGTTTGCATTCTCGCCACATTTCCGAGAGAAAATAACTCTAAGCAAACGCATATTCCCCCCGATCGATAAGTCAACCTGCTTATAATTTCTTTTACAATGAGCGACGCTCGGCAGGCGGCGGCGGGGGGGGGGGTTTGAATCCCTCCTCGGTCTCTCCTTGTGAAGAAAAGATGAAGTCAGACTTTTATCTGAACCAGATGCTCCGCTCGCCATTTCCATCCCCACTTTATCTGACGGCACTTAACCGTCGGCGGCATCCGAAGGAATGAAAATGAATGAAAATACGCTACTTTTGTGGCGCCGACAGAGTGACGTAAAAAAAGGGAACGGTGATACAGACTCACGTTTTAGGAGAAAAAAAACGCCATTTATGCGTTGATGCGGTCGTGGAAGCTGAACTGTGCTTGACCCCGTGATGTTGGTGATGTTGCCTTTAATTTTTCATAGGTTTTTCTGATGGTGTAGCCTGACGCTAACGCAGATTCACTCTTTCCTTGTAAAATGATCATTTTTAAAGTACTATATATATATATACATATCGTACATATATCTTTACCTATTAACTTAAATTGTCAATAGTATATATTGTAAGTATATAACACTTTGAGTGTTTTTTCCTCTTAGAGATGGGATGAGATTCAACGTTATTCTCATTACCCAAATACAATATTATATGATACGTACAGAATAAAATTTAAGTAATTTACAGATATACATAGTACTATGCAATTGGGTATAAATTGATGGATTAATGAGATGCTATTTATACAAGTGAGCACTTTAAATATAAATATATTGTGCAGATTATTATATACAGATAAGGTGCAGTGAATACTCTATATAATATGTATAATAGGACATATGGATTATATATACAGATTACAGAATAGATTGAACTGATTGATTTTACAATTGTCATTTATTCTATTTACTGAAATCTACTAAATTATCAAATTTCAGTAGGTCAACATAGTTTTAAATATATACTTTATCAGATTTAACAGTTTTTTACATATATGTTTTTTTCATTCACTCATGAAGGGGAAAAAAGAAAGTAATGAAGAAAGTTCAACCAAAAAAAATCATATTTTATATAGATAGAGATGATTAAATGTAAATACATCTTTATCCTAACGTACACACTTCTCTATTTGTGAACACAGACGGCGTTTTATCGCATTCACAAACGTAGATCAGGTCAAAAGTGCACACGATGCATTTTTAAACATCTCACTCGACTTAAGTGGCGACAGACAGATGGTACAACCCGACGGTCACTGGATTGCGCGACTTGTCGACACGAATCAAAAGTGAGACGTTTCAAAAAAAGAGACGCTACAACTTTGTGGTGGATGTAGATAAAACAGATACAGCTTCTACGCTGAAAGATATTGTTTTAAACTCAGTTGTATTGACTTTATTTTAAGATTTTCTTACTCCAAGACCAAAAAATAGTGTTCTCAAAAAAGGCACTCATCAATACGACATCAATACAAACTTTTGCAGATTCTCCTAAAACCATTGGTTCTCAAAGTGCGGCCCGAGGGCCAATGTTGGCCCGCTGAAACATTTCTGGCGGCCCGCAATGAATTACAGTTGATTGTTTTAAACTATGTCGTCCAAAATTTGAAAAACAAATTTGACCCAAAATTTTTGGTCCAAAATTTTACAAAATTGTCATACTATACTGTCGTCCAAAATTAAAAAGAAACAAATTTGACCCAAATTTTTTGGTCCAAAATGTGAAAAAATGTCATACTATACTATGTCGTCCAAAATTTGAAAAACAAATTTGACCCAAAATTTGAAAAACAAATTTGACCCAAAATTTGAAAAACAAATTTAACCCAACATTTTTGGTCCAAAATTGACAAAATTGTCATACTATACTGTCGTCCAAAATTAAAAAAAAACAAGTTTGACCCAAATTTTTTGGTCCAAAATTTGAAAAAATGTCGTACTATACTGTCGTCCAAAAACTTTTTTTCTCATCCACATGGAAACAGAACTTTCCCGTTATCAACTTTTTTCTGACAAAACCCCCCAGAACTGTATGTGGTGGATGTAGATAAAACAGATAAAGCTTCTACGCTGAAAGATATTGTTTTAAATAGTGTTCTCAAAAAAGGCACTCATCAATACGACATCAATACAAACTTTTGCAGATTCTCCTAACACCATTGGTTCTCAAAGTGCGGCCCGGGGGCCAATGGCGGCCCGCAGAAACATTTCTGGCGGCCCCGCAATGAATTACAGTTGATCGTTTTAATCCAGGAGCTACTAAGCTTGTTAAATGTTTATTGGACATTACTGGATACAGACCAATAAGTGTAAACAAAAATACTGGGTATTTACCTGGTTTCTATATGGTGAATTTTAGTGTATTATTGGGTTATAAGCTGATAATAAGTAGGTAGCTACAGCCCCCAATTACTAGCTTTTTACCCAGTAAATAAATGGTAAAAGGAAATGTGTTACTTGGTATTAACCTGTAATTAGAAGGTAAGAACAACGGCCAAAATACTGGGTAATTAAAAAAAAAAAGGATATATATATATATTTTTTTACCATGCTTTATTTCTTAATACTCACAATTTAAGAACAGGGAATTCAGCCTGAGGGAAAAAAGCCTTTCATGAAATTAACAGTGTGTCTAATGTCGCCTGGATTCTTTCTGTGCTGCTGTGTTTTATTTACTCTGTTGTTCATTAACGCCTCTAATCAAGTCTCCGTAAACTACTGAACACAATATGATCCGGTAGCGCCGGTGAAATGATATCATATAACTCTGAATTTAACGATCGCAGAGATGAAAAACTGTTTATTTTCTTCGTTTAAATTATGGTTTAATTATCCTTTTTATTCTCTCTCTCTCTCTCTGTATAGTTTACACTGTCTGAGATTTTTTTATTTTTAACCCTGTTGGATTTCCCTGTAGAGTTTTTATGTTTTTTTGGATTCTGTCAAGAGTAAAATGAACCGTTCTAAACACTTAATGGAAACCTGAAATGCGAAATACAGTACAAATACGCTCGTGAGTGGTATTTAAAATATTCTTTAAGTATTAAGTCCAACTGAACTTTGTCGTTTAATTCAAATAAATTCCTCTTGCATTGACACAGCATAAAAACAGTTATTTCAATTAGTGAAATCCAAATAAGCATTTAATAGAATTAAAGTATTTTCATAATGTTTGTCAAGTATTTATCCAATGTGAATGTAAATGTTTCACCTTTATCAGTCAGTTTCTCAACAAGTTATAGTTGGTATAGAGGTATAACCCTCTCTTTTCCGCACACACACACATATATATATATATATATATATATATAAAATATTATATTAAAATCCCACCAGGTCATTTTGGTTACAGATAATTGATGACGGTGTAAAGTTCATTAGCTGTGTTAGCTGATATTTAGGAGGATGTGGGCTGCGGGCGAAGAACTACATTTCATTTCATCGCTCATTAACCTAATGGTGGTCTCTATTCTCTCCCTCTATTCTCTCCCTCTATTCTCTCGCTCTAATCCCCCCCCGCTTTCCAAAGCACACAACTACACACAGAGACACACTCACACAAACGCCATGATAGTGTGCAAACACATCAGTGTGTATTTAACTCAAAGTATCAGCCGTTTTCTGAGACCAAGGCTTTGGAAACCGGCGAAGAAAACTGTAGAATCAGTGAAGAATGTATTGACATAGATACAGTATATATATATATATATGTATATATAGTCATCTATATATACATATTATTAGTATTAATCTGTCCGTGATCATATTTCATTAGAGCCCGGACGTCACAAACTGTCTCTCACGGCTCCACCACTCCTCTGTCTAATAATCTTCCTTCATCGAGGGTTTAAATAAACAATAGACGTGGCAGCGTGACGCTAAGTGTGATTAATGACAAGTTAGCTAGCTGCTGTAGGTGAATTTACTCGTATTTAATCAGAGAGAGATTTTTCTTCTTTCACAAAATGGTGGGGAACGACGGAAGCGATAATATGGCCTGCCTTCATCAGCTACCTACCTTTTTGGTCCAAAATTGTACAAAAACGTCATACTATGTCGTCCAAAATTAAAAAAAAAAAATTGACCCAAAATTTTTGGTCCAAAATTGTCATACTAAACTGTTGTCCAAAATTTGAAAAAACAAGTTTGACCCAAAATGTTGTGTCCAAAATTTAAAAAAAATGTCATACTATACTGTCGTCCAAAATTTGAAAAACAAATTTGACCCAAATTTTGACAAAAACGTCATTCTATACTATGTCGTCCAAAATTTGAAAAACAAATTTGACCCAAAATTTTGGTCCAAAATTTGACAAAATTGTCATACTATACTGTCGTCCAAAATAATAAAAAAAACAGTTTGACCCAAATGTTTTGGTCCAAAATTTGAAAAAATTTCATACTATACTATCTCGTCCAAAATTTGAAAAACAAATGTGACCCAAAATTTTACAAAAACGTCATGTCGTCCAAAAGTTTTAAAACAAATTTGACCCAAAATTTTTGGTCCAAAATTTGACAAAATTGTCATACTATACTATGTCGTACATTTAGATCACTGAGGACGGTTGTTTATATCTGGTCTGAAAGGGCCCTGCATGCTAACAGGCTCGCCCGACTGATGCTAGCCTACAAAGTGCTACACGGGTCTCCTCCCACCGACTTAAATGCTATCCTAAAGGCTGATGTTACCCCTCGACTACTAACGTTCATCCAAGGATTGTCGACACCCCCGCACAAGACAATCCCGACTTCTGTACTTCCAAGAATTCTTCTACTTAGCTTATTTTAGTCCGGAAACTGACGTTCGTCCAGGATTCTTTTGGCCTGATAAATACCTGACACAGTCAGAGGAAGATGAAGTCACCAAGCCTTTATTTTAGGTTATGGCAAAACAAGAAAAGCTAGCCTTACATCCAAGAGGAAGCAACTACTAAACCAGGGGTATTCAACCAAAAATTCCTGGAGGGCCAGCTTTCCAGAAGGCTGTCCAGCCAGTGGGCCGGTCAACCCCTGTACTACTATTTTGTATTGCAAGTAACAAAACCACCAACATTCAGGTACAATACAATTTGCGTATAGTGCAAAAAGGTCACAGTTACAGTAGCACCAACATTTGGGTATAACGGTCACAATTGGCTCTTACAAAATTAGAGGTAACAAATATAAACAACACTAAGGTGCAATGGACGCAATAGGCTATTTTTGCAGAAATATAAGTAACAGTATCAATAATATTCAGGTACAATTGCTGCAGTTGGCTCATAGTGCAAAATATTCTGGTACATACACAGGCTGTGTACAATTACAGCTGTACTAGTATTTGCCAAAAAAGGACGCAAAGTATCACAAAGTGCCGCAAAGTTTTTTTTGGCTTTTTAATAATACATTCATTATTCATGGGTTAATGGGCCGCGGGCCAGTCCAAAATTGCTTGAAGGGCCGGATCTGGCCCCCGGGCCTTAGGTTGAATAGCCTTGTACTAAACCTGCACGCAAGTCACACACCAGAAAAAACGTCTCTGTCCACAGTCCAAAGTTTTTTTTCTGGCAGCGCAAACTAAATCTTGAGCGAGCTAGAACTTGGCAGAGTCCCGTTGACCTTCGACATTGGACAAAAACTGCCGATTGTCGTTCAAAAAAACACCCCAAACTCAATACACTGAGAAAGAGAAAAAAGTGAGAGGAAACTTAAGTTTTCTACTCTGATTCTCAGCAGTTTACTGCAAGTTCAGGATTTCTGCGAGCTCACTGGGAACTATCATCCTCAATTTTAATTGCAAACTCTACTCTGTGTGTCTTCTCCTCCTCCTCCTCCTCGGCATAAAAAGAAAAAAAAAAGTCCTCGACATTTTCTGCAGCGGCCGTGAAACGCTGATCTGTGGAGACGTCGCACTTATCACCGCGAGGGGAGCAGCGGTCGCACGCGTAAGGTATTAGGCGGACATTAGCTGCTCGCTAACCTGGGGAAGGGTGTCTGCAGGTGAGAAGTGCTGACTGCACGTCTGGCAAAGGTGAGCTCCCTAGATCACATTCAAATGTTAAGCGATACACACATGGAGAACACTAACACACACACACACACACACACACACACACACACACACACACACACACACACACACACACACACACACACACACACACACACACACAGTGAGTGGAGAAGTCCCATACAAATGTGGCTAATAAGCAGCACCACTGGGCCAGATCCTATTTGTCAAACCCTTGGGTGCCGGTCGCCAGACAGAGAGTAACCTGCTGAGCTCACACTCCTGAAACACACACACATATGCACACACACGCACGCACACACACACACACATACACACACACACACACACACACACACACACACACACACACACACACACACACCCACACATTCTTGTACTTGCAGCATACTGAGGACTGGGTTGCTGACAAAGTGAGCACCAGCATTTCCACTTTATAAATCAACACAATTACAAATATCTACGTCATGAATGACTACAAAGAACGACTGGTTGCAGTACCATAAAATGTCTGCAGGTAGAGCCCCAGAGCAAAAAGGGCTGGAAAACTTTTTCGATTTTTATTTTTTTATTTTTATATTTTGGTCCAAAATGTTACAAAAACTTCATACTATACTATGTCGTCCAAATTTGAAAAACTTGGTCCAGAATTTGACCCAATTTTTTTGGTCCAAAAATTTGACCCAAATTTTTTTGTCCAAAATTTGACCCACATTTTTTTGTCCAAAATTTGACCCAAAATTTTTGGTCCAAAATTTGAAAAAATGTCATATTATACTATGTCGTCCAAAATTTGAAAAACTAATTTGACCCAAAATTTTTGGTCAAAAATTTTACAAAATTGTCATACAATACTGTCGTCCAAAAATTTTAAAAAACAAATTTGACCCAAAATCTTTGGTCCAAAATTTGAAAAAAAATGTTTACCCAAAATTTATGGTCCAAATTTTTTTTTTTTTTGACAAATTGAGTATAACATATAGAAACCTAAGGAAGTGATTTCAATGAAAACAAAGTGAAGACCGGCCAAAATGTCCTCACTCCGTAAAAATGACCTCACTTTGTTGGTTAAAAACCCTCACTAGTCCTCAGTATGCCGCAAGTAAAAGAACACACACACACAAAGCCGTGCAGGGCCATCTGTTTGTCAGTGGGATGTGAAAGTAGCTTAAATAGACTTGAATTTTACAGTCGCGTACTTTTTAATTACGTTCGTTCAAAGTTTGCAACAGCTGTCTTTTGCAAACTGGAAGAGAAAAAACAAAACAAACAAAACACCACTACTGTTGTGTAGTTTTAATAGTCTACAACATTTCACTTCACCGTCAGCTTGATTTCTGGTTCTGGATACGCACACACACACACACACACACACAGATGTCTGCTTCAGTGGGGCAATATGTTAGCGCAAATCAGCGCAACACGAGCTACGACATGTGTATGTAATGATGGAGCATGTCGTAAATAAACCTGGCGTCAATATCCGCTAACAATACATGCTAACAACAACACATTGCTATTGTTGAAGTAAGCAGTAAGCGTAGCTCACGCTAAATACTAGGCACTTTAAGCTGAAGTAATAGTGATTTTAAAACCGCATAATCTTTCCTGTGTTTTCTGGACGCAGATAAACAATTAGCGTAGCGTACGGTCATCGTAGCATTTGCTAACACAACAACTCTAATGGTGGACTAAGAAGGTCATCTTTTCATAAGCTAATAACACAAACATGCACAATTATGCGTGGTGAACCACAGAGTGTTTTTTTTGTCGTTATTCTGGACAATGAAGTGCTTTAATTTCTCTAATTTAGTCCCAAATCAATAGCCCTAAATTCACCTGAGACACGTTATAAGCAGCCAAAGATTCAGCGTGTGTCAAAACCACATTGTGATGTAATGCAATGTCAGTGTCATTCAATATTTCAACCGCAGTTTCCGCCCGCTGGCTTCTTATTCTTAGGAAATCTATCAGTCAGTTAAATAAAATGTTTCTTGAATAATGCTGCTGTGTTACTATAGCTATAGTTATAGAGAACAACAGAGTCTGTGTACACTGGCCTGACGCTACCTCCTATTCTAAAGAGTCATGTGTTTGATGACCTTGAGCATATTTCATCAGAATCAGGAAGACACAAACGCTCTCTCTCTCTCTCTCTCTGGAATAATCTGCTCCACTCCGTCCTTATCAAACGTTTTTTTTTCCACTGGCAAGGAATCAACACAATAACCTTTTCTCGAAGTCAACCTTGAAACTCGCTGAGTCCGGACAATAACACGTTCAACCGAACAAGTGCAATTTCAACCAGCTCTGTGTTTGTTTGATAAAGGGTTATGAATTTACCTCACAGTCAAGTGTGTTTACGTACACGTGAAAAGTCCGATTTTTAGTCTGACTATAATGTACCTAACACATGTGGTTAATGTGATTCATAGTCAGATTACTCCTGTATGTGCACTACCGTTCAAAAGTTCAGTTCACTAAGAAATGTCCTTATTTTTGAAGGAAAATCACCTTGAATATAGCATTAAATGAATCAGAAATACACTCTATACATTGTTAATGTGGTAAAAGACTATTCTAGCTGCAAACGTCTGGTTTTTAATGGAATATGTATACATAGGGGGTCAGGGGTCTGCAACCTGCGGCTCCAGAGCCTCATGTGGCTCTTCAGCCTCGCTGTAGCAGCTCCTTCTAGCGTTGAAGAAGAAAATATTCATGTTTTTCACACTTTTTTGTCAAGATAAAGGCGTAAATAAAAATCTTTTGATGTTTTATCCATCACATCCAGTTGAAAAACCTCCGCCGAAAGCTAATAAAATACGATAAAAAATGGTTTTATTCGTCGTTTTTCTACACTTTATAGGTTGGGTATCAACTTGTGACAAACTGTTGTTCTTTAAATAGAGTATATATTGATTTGGGTGAAGAGCTTCTAATGGTACATTGTGTTTGCTAATGGCGTTAAAAGGCAATTGGATGATAAGAAAACCCTTGAAAACCCTTGTGCAATGATGTTAGCGCAGCCGGAAAACAGTTTTGCTGGCTCTTTGACAAAAGGGCAAAATTGTTATTTTGAATAAAAATCATCATTTCTAACGTTGCCAATGTCTTGACTGTATTTTCGATCCATTTCTCAACTCTTTTGATGACTAAAAGTGTGACTTTTAATGGAAAACACAAAAAAATTGTATAGGTGACCCCAAGCTTTTGAACAGTAGTGTATACGCTTAGTTGGACTGGAGTATCTTCATCTTTCTTCAGGCAACACGGCAACAACAAGAGGTACATTTGTGTCATGATTAAAGGCCCTGGTGCACATGGAAACTGAACCTCCGCCCCACAAGTAGGTGGAGTATGAAGCTCCGCTCACCAAGTAGGAAATACTACTGTATTTGGACAAAAGAAGAAGTCCTCGTCCACCAAGTTTGGAGCTGCAGATGTGCAGACGTGCTGATATGAGGAACCCTTTATACCCTTTATAAGGAACCCCAGCTGTGACTCCCTGCCTTGATTGTCTGAATTTTCTTTAGATGTTGCTTTTTGATGGCGTATTGATTCCAGCCATGTTTGCCGAATGAGCAACGAGCTCTACCGCTCGCGGAACCATCTGAAATTACCGGGGATCTTTTTCCGCTCCCTCCGGCCTCTCCATAACAACATCTGCTCGCAGCGGCGAAAAAGGGCTCCAGCAGTTTATGAAAGAACTGGGCATTTACAGCGGGCAACATCGCCAAATTTGGATTTTTGGATGAAGTCGTGTTAGTGTTGTAGATTCTGTGATGCAGACGGAACATTCCATTTATTTTATATAGTCGTTTTGTGTTTAAAGAGGAACTACGTTGTTAAGATTTTATCAGTTGTTACAGACATAACAACTCATAAATACATCTGCAAAAACGAGCAAACAAACAAGCAATACTATATACATACATATATATGTATATACGTATATACATATATATGTATGTATATACGTATATATGTATATATATATGTATATTTACACACACACACATATTTATACATACATATACATATATGCATATTTAATTGTATTTGGCTTTTGTGTCAAATTTGAACTTCACTCTTTGTGTCAGATACCATATCCATATTTTATATTCTGTTTTCGAGTCATTTTCTGTTAAACAAAATACAAACTTTTCATTCCCTCCTCACAATTTTGAGATAATTAATTCAGTAATGACAGGATGACATGCAGAACAAGGTCAGGAAGACGATCACATAGCAACACAACATAGAAAACTTCATATTTCTTGTAAATGTAAACGTTGAATGCTTGTTACACGTATTAGCGTTCTATTTTTGGAGTAAGTAATTAAATTATTTTGCGTGTATGTTTAATCTTTGGCAAGGTCTTACACATGATTTTTTTGGTAAAGATAAAATTTCAATCAAAAAAAATCCTAAATGACATTATTTAACGAGATAAGTTCAGATAAGCAGATTATTGAATTATTGAAGGAGTTCCAGGAGTTTTATCACAACAACACAACAAAGAAAAGGAACCTTTAAATACGACCGTGTTCATCACATGTTGATGTGTATACGCATGTGTATTCGTAAAAATGTGACAATAAATGTCCCAATACAGGATGATGATTACGAGATATATTTGGATACTGTAAGCAAGGTGATAAAATGGATTATATTTACCCAAAAGAATAGATTTTAAGATAGAAATGACAGTGTTATTATGCATTAAAACAATATTTTATTTGTCTAGTGAGAGGAAATGAAAGAATTTACTGAAACCCGACTCCGATTTTATTGTTATTATTATTATTATTATTTTATTTACAGGTTAATTAGCAGTTATTTGCATAAAAGGTAGGAACCTTTCTTTTCTGTTCTGACGTTTCATCTGGAAAAGGGAAAACAAGGTATTTGACAGCTAATTGTGGAAATGATGCCAAGCTAATGGACAGTTAGAGGTTTGGTGAATAAAAATGTAAACACACTTAGAGCATGTTGTTCATAATTATAGTGTCATTATAATGATCAGCACATCAATTGGTTAAAATAAGGTGTGACAGCTTATTTTAAAGATGTTTTATGTCCTTGTAGCATCATACTGCCATGTAACTGTATTTTACGAGGAAGGAGGGCGATGTATTTTTAAAGGGGCGGCCATCTTGTGCTACATTACTAGTCTACGGCACCTCAGACAGACGTACGATAAATGATAAAGGATGATATTGGCCGCCATAGTTTCCAAAAAGGGCTTTGAAACTAAACTAGTGAGCATCTTCTATTTGCTCGCAATCTGCAGTCCCACCATTAGGTGTCACTAATTCTTTCACACTGGACCTTTAAAGGTCACATAGAGTGGTCCTGTTGCACATAAATGTTAGTTATGGAGGTTTACTTACATATATTAACTTGTTTTTATGGTCAAAAACCTCCTAGTTGCTGTAAACTAGCCAATAGAAATCCTCTTTTCTGACAGTGTTTTTCAGCCGCGATGTTTCAGAGTGAACTTTCACCCCCAGAAGACAGAGTCTTGTGATTGGCCAGTACTATCCAGCACATCCGTTCTCAGAAGCGCAGCGCCCCCCTCTGGAACGGCGGATGCACTGCTCCTCATTATCAAAACAGTGTTTTAACAGTGTTTAAAAATAGCTTCGTCACGACTCCCCGCCGCAGTCCCATTTATGACTTTAAACCGGAGTCAGACCCAGAGTCAGAAGACACTGTTGCTCGTGAAACACCTCCACAACGGACATTATTCTTCTTCTGCGGTTCAATGTACGCAACCGGATGTGCCCGGTCTACCGCCCGTAGCAGGACGATCGGTTGTTCAGGAGAACCGCTGCTTACGTAACTATTACGGGATTTTCAGTGATCTCGTTGAGCCCCGAGATTACAATAAAACACAACGTTCTCAGCAATGGCTGAACTGTTTGTTTCGAACCGTCAGGGCTTCTTAAACACGATAATGACGCAGATACACACCAAAAAAAACAGCGATAATAGGAACTTCCGGTCTAGTTCCGCTTTAATAAGTCTCGGTGTCACTTGGACTTCCTGGTAAAATTAAGGCTTGAACTAAAAACAATTAGCGACTCACTGATTAGTTGTAGCACACATTGATAGCAAACACGCTCGCTCCCCTCACCTTCACAAATCGAAAAAAACAAGGTCGCCGAGATCTGCGACGGAAGCTGTTTGCTAATCTGGACTTAATTGATGGAAATACTGCGCCGCTGCGCTCAGTCATCTCTGACTGCCTAATCTGATGAAATATGCAGCTGGAAAAGGGTACAGGCCACGATTGAATTAGCAGCCGCTATACGTTCCGCGTACAAACACGTATACAGTACAGCGTTGACATTTAAATATCAGTTTGAGGGTTAATGCATCGCCCCGGACGCCTTTAACGTCATTGTGGGTTAGAACACACGGGGGCTCTTTAACCACATTTATGTGCTAATCTTTTTCAGCAAGTGTCTTTTCTATATATGCAGGGAAACAGATAGTGAACTGTGGGAAAAAATTGAGTCCAGGAACATCCAGGATAGGGGCGGCACCTGCACGGTGGACTTCGCCTCGTGAAACGACTGCTATCGCTGCACATTCACGGCTGCCGCTGACTTATAAAGGACACTCCGCCAAGGAGAGATCTCTGCCAATTCTCTGCGACTTAAATCATTCGGACAGAAAAAAGGTATTTGATTATTGTTTAATGACAACGTCAGCTTTCGTTGGATTAGTCTGAAACTCCGCGGGAGGTTATTTGGGTTCGCCGTCTTGTTTTTTTGGGGGACACAGTTTTGCATATATTGATGTGTACAAACACTGCGGTGAGATTGAATGTCAGATGTTTGATTATTTTTCCCCTCAGTGATTTTCAGAGGTAGAATAAAATAGCCAGAAAAGTTGAATAAATAAATACACACGCACACACGTATAGATTGATGTTGGCGACTTTTGCAGAGCATCTGCTGTGTTTCACTCAGGGTTTGCCTTTGAAAATAACCACAAATGAGAACTTTTAAATGCTCTAAATCCTCCTCTGTGGTCACTGAAATGCCTTGTTAAAAAGTGGTACATTCCGGTTATTTGTATTATTTAACCAGGTATAGATATAAGTATAAAGTCCCACTGAGATCAAGATGCAAAATACCATGTAGAGCAACTTCCATCGTCCAAGTTTTGATGTAAAAAGAAGCTGATTGTTGTGTGCCGTATATAATGAAATGGAGAGGATCAGTCACTTCATCAGGAAATGAGCTGAAGCTCACAAACTCAACTCTGCTCAAACAAAGTCTTTTGTTGTTGTTTTAATGATGCATATCAACAAATATTTTCATACTGTGTGTTTAAGGCCATATGGGGAACTAATGTACATATTTTTTTTAGTTTTAGTCTTGTCAAATTTATGTAGAATTATCTCTCAGGGATTTCGGTCTCTTCAGTAAGATATCGTGGATCTGGCTTTTCAGAGGTAGAATAATATAGCAGAAAAGTGGAATAAATAAACACACACGCACAGGTTGATGTTTGCGACTTTTGCAGAGCATCTGCTGTATTTCACGCAGAGTTTGCCTTTGAAAATAACCACAAATATGATCTTTTAGATGCTCTAAATCCTTCTTCATTGAAATGCTATGACTCTTCAGTTTGAAGCCATAAGAAGTAGTGAGGCATCTAATGGTACATTCCAGTTATTTATATTATATAAGCATTATTTAACCAGGTAAAGTCCCACTGAGATCAAGATGCAAAATACCATGTAGAGCAACTTCCATCGTCCAAGTTGTGATGTAAAAAGAAGCTGATTGTTGTGTGCCGTATATAATGAAATGGAGAGGATCGGTCACTTCATCAGGAAATGAGCTGAAGCTCACAAACTCAACTCTGCTCAAACAAAGTCTTTTATTGTTGTTTTAATGACGCATATCAACAAATATTTTCATACTGTGTGTTAAAGGCCATATGGGGAACTAATGTACATATTTTTTTAAGTTTTAGTCTTAGTAGAATTGTCTCTCTGGGATTTCGGTCTCTTCGGTAAGATAGCGTTGATGTGGCTTACGTGGCTTAAAAGGAAGTAATTACTAATCTTGCATCTGACCTGTATCTTAATTTAAGCTCTCTCTCATGGCAGGAGTGCTGAGCCTCTATACCTCGTCTGGATGTGGAAGCCAAAAGATAAACCGCCCTCTGGACATCATTACTTTCCTTTATACTCATCCCACGCTCGGGTACATCTGAAAGTCAACATCCACTTGTGCCGCCGCAGTTTGAGTTTGAGGAGGACAATAAAAGGAAGTGCTGCGCGGCGGAAAAGAGGTTCAGCACTCAGCACTCAGGCGAGCGGGCGCCATCTTCACGGAAATTGAGTCCAGATTGATAATGAGGAGCGGAGCTGTGAAGTTTGTGGTTTTAAGTGCGTACGAAAAAAATACGGGGAAAAAAAAAGAAGCCACTGTTTCAAATGTGTTTTTCCAGCGGGTGAAGGCTGACTGGGTAAATGGGTCACTTCCTGGGACGATTTTATTGTGAAAATTAGCGTGCGCTCATGCGAGACGTTTAATCCGCGCCTCGGACAGAGCTGCTCGGTTTGAAGCAGGTCGCGCTGGACGGCGTCCAACACACACGTTCTATCTTCATGTAAATTGTTGGGACTGTGGCTGAGGTGAGTTAATCTCACCTGCTGCAGTTTAACAGTTGTCTATTCAGGCATCGTGGGTGTTTTTTTTTTTTCCCCCCTCCTGCAATTTTCAGAAAATGCTTGTTTTAATTTACCCTGAAAACCACTTTGAGTTGAAGTGAGAAAGTTTTGATTGTCGGAGAAGTTGGAAAAGTTGGAAAAGTAACTTCTATAAAAGTTGGCGTATCTCGCTGTTTGGACTGTGTTAGTTATTTAAATAAGAAATATAAAGGCCCGTCACGTGGTGGAGAAGCAAGAAAGTCATCGGTTAGAATCCCAGTTTGACCGACTTTTGCTCTACGTCATCTGAGATTGGCACCAGGATAAAGTGGTAGAAGATGGATGGATGAAATATCTATCATTACCATGTCATGATGGATTTTTGTGATTTGTGAATATTATCACCTGCTACTTGACCGGCCCCCTACAGGCCAGACTAGATGCTCAGTGGTCATTTTGAGTTTGAGAGCATTGTGTGTCATGGAGAGAACAAAGAACGACAGAGTCTTAATATCATGAGCATAAAGTCGTACTCTTTTGAGAATAAAGTAGTATTCTTTGGAGAATAAATTTGTAATCTCTTGAAAATAAAGTCGTAATCTGGAGAATGAAGTCGTAATCTTTTGAGATTAAAGTCGTAATATTTTGAGAATAAATTTGTAATCTCTTGAGAATAAAGTCGTAATCTGGAGAATTAAGTCATAATCTTTTGAGAATGAATGTGTAATCTCTTGAGAATAAAGTCGTAATCTTTGGAGAATAAAGTCATAATCTGGAGAATAAAGACGTAATCTATTGAGAATAAAGTCGTTATCTTTTGAGATTAAATTCATAATCTCTTGAGGATAAAGTCGGAATCTTTGGAGATTAAAGTAGTAATCTGGAGAATAAAGTCATAATCTTTTGAGAATAGATGTGTAATCTCTTGAGAATATAGTCATAATCTTTGGAGAAGAAAGTCGTAATCTTTTGAGAATAAATATGTTATCTCTTGAGAATAAATTTGTAATCTCTTAAGAATAAAGTCATCATCTTTGGAGAATAAAGTCATAATCTTTTGAGAATAAATATGTAATCATTGGAGAATAAAGTTGTAATCTGAAGAATAAAGTCGTAATCTGGAGAATTAAGTCATAATCTTTTGAGAATGAATGTGTAATCTCTTGAGAATAAATGTGTAATCTCTTCAGAATAAAGTTGTAATCTTTGGAGAACAAAGTCATAATCTTTTGAGAATAAAATCATAATCTTTGGAGAATAAAATCATATTGAGCAGCATAGAAAAGCCTTATTGTCTCATTCACACTGGTCTATTGAATGGTAATGAATGTCTGACAGTCATTTCTCCACAGAAGTGACTGAACAGCAGCTGCAGTCAGTCTCTCTCTCTGTTTTTAAATAGAAGTGGTGAAGGTCGCTCGTCCCCTCAGGTTAACTTTACCTTCAATTTTTTTTTTCTCTTTTTTTTCCCCCCCGTCCCTGTGTCCTCACACCGCTCTCTTTATTTCTGTCACTCTCGCGTCTTTTAGGTCAAACGCTGACAGTGTTTGATCTGCAAAGTGGCCTCTTTAAAAAAAAACGAAATGAGCCGAGCGAATTCATGGCACCGTCCCGGCCGTCGTCGTTTCCGCCTCGCGGACGCGCGCTTGCCGTATCGCGGCCACTGTCTTGTTTATTCCTCGTCCGTCATTGACAGTGTGTCTTCTCACATTAGCGGCTGATTGATGACACTGTCCTCTCAAACATGTCCGCCCTCCCCTGCGCCGCTCAAACCAATGTGCGCCTGCATTTACCCGAGGACATTATGGTTCAAACGCACACGACAGGCGACAGCCGTGATGGATCTGATCTATTTTTCACTGTAACACCAATTTTTGACACATTATATGAGTATTATCTTCAAATATGTCTTAAATATCCTAAATGTTGAAAAATACAATGTTTTTTTTTTATTATTTTTCTAAAAAATAGCCACTTTTAGTGTTTGTTTGGATACAGACCAATGAGTGTTAACTGTAGAACTGTATTTACTATGTCATCCAATTTTGGATGATATAGTGACACAGTATAGTACAACGTTTCTGTCAAATTTTGGACCAAAAATGTTTTTTAATTTTTTTTTTAATTGCCAATTTTTTGGACAAGATAGTATAGAACAACGTTTTTGTCAAATTTTGGCGTTGAAATTCTTCCCCAAAATAATTTTCACATTTTGGACAACATAGTATAGTACGTCGTTTTTGTCAAATTTTGGACCCAATTTTTTTTTTTTTTTAAATGGTCAAATTTTGGACGACATAGTTATTACAAATGGGATTTCTTTTCGTTTTTTTTCTTTTTTTTTTCCTTTGGCGGCCCTCAGTCCAATGTCGGGTTCCTAAATTGGCCCTCAGGTATCGAAACTTTGAGAACCCCTGGTTTAAAGGGTACATATTATGCAAAATCAACTTTTTAATCATTTAAATCCTTATATTTGGGTCCTATCAGTCGGCAAAGTGTGAAAAAAGACGACAGGAGATAAACACGCGATGTTGACTTCCGTGCTCAATGCGACGTCATGATGCGCTAAATTCCCGAAATTGCTGTCTCGCGAAGCTCCGCTTTGTCCGTAAAAACGCGCGAGAGTGCTGGCGAGGACAACGGTATCCGAAAACCGGAAGCGTTCTATTCTTGGCTCCGCAGTGCAGCACAGAGTTCTACACAAACTTCCAGCCTCAGAGGATTTATCTGTCCAGTGGATACATGTTATTATATGACGGCAATGTGCCTGCTAGAGCCTGCAAATGATCACTTTTCCAAATGCTAACTGCAGTTAGCTCCCAGTAGCCTCTGTGGCTAATGTCATTTCCTGTCCCTTTTTTTTTTTTTTAAGGTGGACCTTTAAGGTGGACCTAAAGAGATATACAGACATGTTCATTAGGACACCAGGGAACTATAGGTTAACTTTGAGAAATATGGTATAATATGACCCCTTTAAATGTTGAATAGATACAATGTTTTTTTGAAAATATCCACTTTTTGTGTTTGTTTAATTCACGAAACTCAAGTCTAAAGTCACGTTCAGCTCCGTCTGTCATTGACCTTGTAGATCATTTCTGTTTCTCGAAACTCAAAACATTTAGTGTTTTTTTTGTTAACCCTAACCATTCCCTTGATGTTGTTAAAAATGGTTATAAATGTTAATGAAATGGCAGCAGATGAGACGTTTTCAATTGTGCCGCTTTCACATTTTCTTCCCATTCGTGTGTCGTTGACCTCGTAGATCATTTTTCGTTTTTATCTTTACAAAATATAGTTTCTCAAAAGAGACGGAGAGAAATGTGCAAAAATGGTTTTTGGAAATTAACGGTGCATTATGTGATAAATCTAAAGCAACTGGCCATAAAATCCTCCTAATGTGTCACAGAGACTCAGGAATAATGTTCATATAACAAACTGAACTCACCAACAACAACAGTACAGACAAAATATTTGCATTAAAAAAACATTTTGCAGACTGCAAATCATGTTTTGGCGTCATGTGGCGCCACCTACCGCCGTCTACCAATCATTGCAGTCATTAGAGTCTCAGCTGCCGAGCAACCACGGGTTGCCATTTACGTCAGAAAACGAAACCTAAAAGACTTTGGTATTTTGAATTTGAATGTAGTAACCGTTTTTGGCCACATTCTTACATATGGCACCTTTAAAATTACCCTTGTATTTGTACTATAAGGAAAAGGACACTCATTTTGAATATGAATAAAATTGGGGGCGAAAAAAAAAAAAATCACTTTACAAACAAAAATGTGGACATTTTCCATAGAAGTAGCATAAATGGGTAAATAATTGCGAGGGAAATGTGAATAAAGTTAATAATTCAGTGTATGTACTCACATAAATACTGCATGTACTTCTCCAGGCCACAGACTGAACCAATACACAATCATCATTTTTCAACACAAGCTTTAATGTCAACCAAAGCAAACAAGCAGCATGTGTGTGTGTGTGTGTGTGTGTGTGTGTGTGTGTGTGTGACACTTTAGTAAATCATACATCACGCTGCAGCGCGGCCGTGAAAGCGCGGCGTATGATTGATGCCTTTAACTGCGCGCATTAATGGAGCCGCTGTTTCCAAAGTGCAGCAGGAAAATGAGGCCACTGATTTGCGTGTTGTCTTAAAGGCTAACGTCAGCGGCCGATCACTGCTCCCCCGGTGGATTTCTGATGTAAAACAAGGAGAAGGTTTTTTTTATAGTGTGTGCTTTTTTAATGGAGGGGAACAAATGAACGAGCCCTCAGGCGATCGAGGCTATTTTTTGATGTTATTGTACCTGATGAGGACATGGTTCAGTTTTCAGCTAATATCAGATTATATCACACTGTCCTTTCTCTCTCTGTCTCAACATGAGGTTTTTTATATTCCAGCCAGGTTTGTTCTTTCTGCCTCAGTGTGAACACGACGAGCTTTTCTGTTCTGTGTTTGCGAAAAAAAAAAAAAAGCTTTAGGGAAAATGAAAGACATTTAAATCAACAATTCAAGTTTTTGAGAATTTGTGCCAAAATGAAAAATGTATATATATATATATATATATATATATATATATATATATATATATATATATATATATTTTTATATATATATATTTTGGGGAAAAAGTTGTGATCATTCGAGAAGTTGTAATCTTTTAAGAATAAAGTTGTAATCTTTTCGGAATAAATTTGTAATATTTCGAGAATAGCCGTAATCTGTAATCTCTTGAGAATAAAGTCCTAATCTCTGGAGCATAACGTTGTAATCTCTCGAGAATAAAATCGTAGTTTTTGGAGAATAAAGTCGTAATCTTTTGGGAACAAATTTGCAATCTTTCGAGAATAGTCGTACTCTGTAATCTCTTGAGAATAAAGTCCTAATCTCTGGAGAATAAAGCTGTAATCTCGAGAATCTTTGGAGAAAAAAGTCATAATATTTTGAGAAGGAAGTTGTAATCTTTCGGGAATAAAGTCGTAATCTCTAATCTCTTGAAAATAAAATCGTAATTTTTGGAGAATAAAGTCATAATCTTTTGAGAATAAAGTTGAAATCTTTTGAGAATAAAGTTCTAATCTTTTGGGAATAAATTTGTAATCTGTTGAGAATATTGTTGTGATCTGTAATCTCCTGAGAATAAAATCCTAATCTCTGGAACCTGTAATCTTTCGAGAATCTTTTGAGAATAAAGTCATAATCCTTTGAAGAATAAATTTGTAATATTTCGAGAATAGTCATAAT
Organism: Microchirus variegatus; assembly: GCF_963457635.1. NCBI lineage: Eukaryota > Metazoa > Chordata > Actinopteri > Pleuronectiformes > Soleidae > Microchirus > Microchirus variegatus. Next base: position 24,478,184 of record NC_139813.1, read on the forward strand.
CTGTAATCTCTGGAGCATAAAGTTGTAATCTTTCGAGAATCTTTCGAGAATAAAGTCATAATATTTTGTGAATAAAGTCATATCATGAAAATAAAGTTGTAATCTTTCGAGAATAAAGTTGTAATCTTTAATCTCTTGAGAATAAAATCGTAATTTTTACAGAGAATAGAGTCGTAATCTTTTGAGAATACAGTTGAAATAGGTACAACGGATTCATTTTAAATGGATTTAACTGTGAGTTTATTAGTTTGTTTATGTTAAAACAGAGTCATTCAAACTCTATGAAATTGAAATGTGTAGATCTAAAAATGTGTAGATCCAAATGTAGACGAGAGAGAATGAGGATGAGATTAATCTCATAGAAACGTGATGCGCGTACACGTTAAAGACATTCATGCATCTGTGTGTCGAGGCAGATTTTAACATGATATTCTTGTATGAATGAGCTCAGACTCACAGCAGGAAGTTTCCAGTCTGTTCTTTTTTGCACAGACTGTCTGTTTGATGGATCGTCTCTATTCTCTGCTTTAGTTCCTCTGTCTGCTCCAGACTTCATATTTCAGGAAATAATTGAAAATGCCTATTACAGCTCACGCACACGTGTTCTATTTTTATTTCTTCCTTTAGGAAACCGTGCCCTGCTTCTATATAACCTTAGTCTTCTGACTTCTCTACCATGTTTTTTTTCAAAGTCTCTGACTTTGACCACATTTGAAGCCCTTTCCTTATCTGTTTGGCTTCAAATTGGTCATGAGCGAATTACAAAAAAAACAGCAAATATAGCACAAAATCAAAGGTATTTCATAACCACCCAGACGACAATTGTGCTCATTGGACAAAAGATCACAATTACATTGGAGCTACACATGCAAAACCGTCCCCCTGTGTGTGTGTGTGTGAGTCATCTGAGGTCCAGTCTACTACTGCACTTTTAAAGCAGAGCATAATTAGCCAACGAGCGCCTGCTGTGTCAAGCTGCTCACCTGGGTCTGCTTTCGTGAGCCGTCTTCACACCTGCACTTCCTCCTGCAGCTGAGTGCAAACCAACTCCACCATTTTAGGTCTATGGGCAATATCTGACAAAATAGATTTCTGACAAAATAGATATCTGACAAAATAGATTTCTGACAAAATAGATATCTGACAAAATAGATTTCTGACAAAATAGATTTCTGACAAAATAGATTTCTGACAAAATAGATATTTGACAAAATAGATTTCTGACTAAATAGATACCTGACTAAATATATTTCTGACTAAATAGATATCTGACAAAATAGATATCTGACAAAATAGATATCTGACAAAATAGATTTCTGACAAAATAGATTTCTGACAAAATAGATATCTCACAAAATAGATTTCTGACAAAATAGATATCTTTAGTGCGTTTTAGTGGAGAGAGATGTATGGAAAAAGCTCCAGTTTCATGTTTATGTGTTTATCAGGGGAAAATAGTGTCACTCAGTGCCAGCGTTTCCAGATTTACGACAAATATCGTTTTTGTACGGTCATTTCAAATTTCAACAAAAAAGGCCAAATGTGTGCTAAACGTCGCTAACGGTGCTAACGCAGCTAACTGGTAAACGGTGCCTGGACTCCATCAACCACATCATCGATCATCGACCGTTGATGTTGTTGATGCCGTTTACACAGTTAAAGGTCACATAGAGTGGTCCTGTTGCACATATATGTTAGTTATGGAGGTCTACTTACATACATTAACTTGTTTTTATGCTCAAAAACCTCCTAGTTGCTGTAAACGAGCCGATAGAAATCCTCTTTTCTGACGGTGTTGCCCAGCCGCCATATTTCAGACTCAACTCTCACCCCGGCTTCCCAACTGTCTTGTGATTGGCCAGTACCCGGAAGTGACATATTCAGCACACCCGCTCTCAGAAGCGCAGCTCCCCCCTCTGGAACGGTGGATGCACTGCGCCTCATTATCAAAACATTGTTTTAACAGTGTTTAGAAGACACTGTCGCTCGTGAAACACCTCCACAACGGACGTTGTTCTTCTTCTGCGGTTCAATGTATGCAACCGGATGTGCCCGGACTAGTACCCGGAGCAGGACGTTCTGCTGTTCCGGAGAACTGGTGTTTACGTAACCGGACCGGGTTTTTTCAGAGATCTGGCTGAGCCCGAGATTACAATAAAACACAGAGTTCTCAGCAGTGGCTGAACTGTTTGTTTAGAACCTTCAGGGCTTCTTAAACAAAGGTAATGACGCAGATACACACTAAAAAAACAGCGTTAATCGGAACTTCCGGTCTAGGTCCGCTTTAAAATAATAATAAAAAAAAACAATACTAGAGTTACGATCTACAGCGAATATCAGGAGCAACATGGAGAAGACATTTCCCCGCGGACTGTCTGCCCTCGACGGACACTGTTTCGCTCCGATCAGCAGATCGAGAGCTGATCACTTTACATAGGGCGCTATTGTAACTACTGTAACTACACACACACACACACACACACATACACAGTGGCTGGATCCAGGTCAGAAGCAGATATGCCGGAGTCTGCTGCCCATCATAGCTGCATTGATTTCCTTTCTCCTGCGTCAGGCTGTCTTGTCAACAGACTCCTCTGAGCATGGGAGATGAATTATTCATAGGACATCGCTGCCAGGATCTGTAAATAAATACTTAACTAATATTTGGCCCCCGCAACCCACAAGTCTTTGCTTACTGAGGAGGAGGAGGAGGAGGAGGAGGGTGGAGGGGAAGGCAGGGAAAGATAGCGCAGACAAATAAAAATGCTCTTTTTATTCAACCTATGTTGGAATCTGTGTATCAAGCGTCAAGCGTTTTCCCCTCATCTCACAAAAATAACTGTCATACATCGTTCAATCGTTTCATGTTTTGTCAGTAAACATTTTCTTGAGGAGTTTATTTCTCGCTAGCGCTAGTTTTAGGTCCTTTGTTATAGCGCACGACAATGTCAATTTTTAGTTATTCCACATTTATAAGAAAATGAGACGGTATGAGTGGACACCCAGGGGCGCAGCTTGTGAACAGGCAAGGCGGGCAACTGCTTGGGGCCCCCCGAGCTGATAGGGCCCCCCCCCCCCCGACACTCTGAGCCTGAGGGCTGTTTTTACTGAAATGTGCAGTGACCAGTCGCATCCCCGTCCCCCTTAAACAACAATGGGCGATTTGCAATGACAATGACAGTAGGAAAACCCCCCTAAATGGGCCCCACCTCACTTTAACCTGTGTGAAGTTATCGTTCTGCAAGTTTCAGTTTATATATGGTTTTTTTTCAGTTATTTACAGTATTTTATTTTTCTATATATTTATATTGTTTTATAATGTGGATTCTTTACAGTGTAATGTATTTGTTTTACTAAGTTTATATAGTTTTTCAAAAGCTATTTGCAGTATTTTATTGTTCTTTACATTTATATTTTCACATACTTTCTAATTACAAGGTTTTTCCATGTTATTTCTTTCATTTCGAAAAAAATGTTTTAGTTGGTGTCAGATTATTTGTAACATAATGGTGATGAACACTGGTTGGAAGGAAGGGCCCCCTGGGAATTTTTTGCTTAGGGCCCCTACAGACTCTAGAAACGCCTCTGTGGACACCAGTGTGGTGGACAGCCAATAATTGTGCAATACGACCCTAATTGCGCGTGACAGTTCTGGTTTTCACACGACGGCCATAGCTGCCGGTCAAATTACAAATGTTGAGGCTTCAAATCTGGAGTTCATTTTTAGCCAACATTTGACTTAAAGTTACTTAGTAAATACTTTTCTTTAAGTAGTTTATAGTTTTTTTTATTTGCAGTAAATCGAGCTATTGTTTTTCTGTACTGTTTTACTGCTTATTACACTGAGCGATCATAATATATAATTTCAGCTTTCCAATTCAAAATATATTGAGTTATGATTGGTTTTAAAGGTCCTGTGTGTCAAAAATATGGGATATTTTTGCTGCTATAAGAGTGCAAGTTTCCCATTTGTGCGACTAATAAAGGATGAACTTATCCTATCTTATCTTAATGTCCTTAACTAAAGAAAATGTGTGCATTTATATTGTTATTTTGAAAATGCCTGTTTTTACAGCAGCTTTTTCAAAAGTTGAAATGCATGTTGCAGTCTTTTTAAGGCATTTGTTTTAGGGTAAATTAGCAGAATGACATGAAACAGCTTCTATTGCAGCGATTTGCGTTTTCAGAAAAGTTGAATTTACGTTAACTGTAATGAACTGACTTCACATTTTCATCATTGTGCGATAGCTTCCCATGCTTTAAATCTGGAAGAAAAAAGAAAAAAAAAAAACACATAAAAAAAGCAGATTTTTTCCGCCGTGGCTCTAATTTCTTCCAGTTGCTCTAATTACACTAATGGACACAGTGTGAAACGTATCTCTGTCTATTTTTAGACGTGTCTCCAGTAAAGTCCTCTCGGGGGTTTTAATGTCCATCAAACCTGTGAATTACTGCACCCGCAAAAACCACACGCTGAAATCTGGAATCTGGAATTTTGAATGAAAACGGTGAGGTTAAAGCGATGCAGTACATAACATAACATGTGACTAAAGTGTGTATGTTTACGATTATTACCCTGTATTTGGAATATCACGAATCAATGGGCGTGCAGTGAAATGACTGGATTTATAAATGCGGTCACAATGTATTTCCCTGAAGTACAAATAAATAAAATACAGTAAAGCAGTGGTTGATTTTTGATATTTATATTTTATGTTTTTTTACATCGCCTGATTGATTTTTCTGGCTTCACGGGAGAAACCACATTGTATTGAATACTTTCTAAATGCAGAAATGGGAAATTATTGTTTAGAGATAGCATTAAATAAAAAAAAAAAACATGACATTATTTTAATTTTTTTTGTTTTATTGAAATATCATTGTTAAATCTTTGTAATCTTTTGAAAATAAAGTCATAATTTCATGAGAATAAAGTTATAATCTTTCGAGAAAAAAAGTCGTAATCTGCAATCTCTTGAGAATAAAGCCATAATTTTTGGAGAAAAAAGTCGGACTCTATTGAGAAAACACAACATTATTTTAATTTTTACGTTTTTTTTAATGAAATATCATCGTTAAAATGTACATTTAAAATCCAAAACTGTATTTTTATACACTTTATTCATTTTAAATGATGTAAATACTGTATATCAATCAATTGATGTACAATACTTATTGCTTTTTACTCACATCAGTGTCTACATTAATGATCTGGTTAATTATTATTAGGGCTGGGCACAAATCCAATAATATAAATACTTCATTAAAGCATAATGTAAATGAACGTTTAATCAATACAATATTTAATGATGGCACAAACACACTTTGGGATATATATATATATATATATATGTATATATATATACACATATATCTATATATATGTGTGTATATATATATATGTGTGTGTATATATATGTATAAATGTATATATATGTATGTATATAATGTGTTTGTTTTGTAAACTAAGTTAAAAGCAATAATATAAGATACATGTTTCACTGGGGATCCTTATAGGTTAATGAAGTCCCCACATGGCCACAGAATCTCTCCTGAGTGGCTTTTAATGGAATGGTACGAACGAAAGAGTGAGATTAGTTTTAATTGAACATGTTGGTGGTCACGTTACGACGGCCCACACTCGACTCGCGTTCGGTCCTGCGCCGCGGAGCCGCAGCAGGTTCCTCGCCCCTGATTTGTGACCGTCTCTTCTTTTTTTATGAGCTTCTGATTAAAACATCTGCCGTGCGGCGTCTGTAAGAGCGTAATGAGGTTTGTAATAAGATCAGGCTGCAGGACACTGGGAATCACAGCGTTTCTCTGTCACAGGGCCTCGCTTCTCTGTTCGTCTTTGATGTGTGAGCTCACACTTCTGTCTCTCTGTGTGTGTGTGTGTGTGTGTGTTTGACAGAAGAAAAGTCTTGTTCTCTTTCTCTTCAGCGTGTCTTTCTTCATGTCGACTTCCAACAGTTTATCTTTGAACTGGAGCTGCCTTTGAGAAGATGAACACGATTTCTTTCTGATCCTGTTTAACTCTACACGTGTATTTATACTGTATATCTATATATATATATATATATGGCTATCGTTATACATTTACATGTTCTAAAATAAAACACTATCTGAGTTTACAGGAACATTTTAATCACCGTGCCTAGTAGTAACAACACAGAGCCGTTTCTTGCTATTATGCGGACTATGCAGCTGCATAGGGCCCCACAGCCACCAGGGGGGCCCCCAAACTGCAAGTTCAGACTCATATTTTATCATATTTTTGAGAATTGTATTGGATGCATTCATTATGCATATATTTGCAAAGCATGTAAGTGTTTGCAGGGTAATCAGAAAAAGTTAGGAATCTCTACCTCGAGTTTGATAAAAAAAAATAGGGGCCCCCAAATAGTGTCTCGCATAGGGCCCCCAAACAGCTAGAAACGGCCCTGTAACTACACATATGATTATCACTTCACTTTCTGATTCATCTGTGACAGAAATAATGTCATGTGATTATTGTAACCACTTAGATGCATTAAAATATGCATCTGGTTTGTCCAATGTAATTGCTATGTCCATATCAAATAAAAATTTATTAAAAATTAATAAATTTAAATAGCGCCAATAGTGATTTACGCACACAAATTATGACCCTAGTGGCTTTCCATACAGCACAGGTGTTACAACACTTTAAAAGAGTAATAAGTCAATGCATGTGAGACGTTTGCAGTGTGACAAACACCTTAGAAGTGAGGACCGTCCACACTAGTACAGCCAAAACCACTTTTTTCATGCGCACACCAGCGTATATGTGTGAATAATGATGTTACTTGTTGATCCAAGTGCAAATCTAAACAATTTAACGTAAAGAATTGCTACTATACATGTTTTGATAAAAAATGGTGTATCTACTGCCCTCTCTGGTCAAACACCAGCTACTGCATTCAAATTTTTGGCTTTGGTTTTCTTTGGTGCACTCTTGCGTCACTGGTAGGCGCCTATCTTCACCGCTCGCATGTCATTTCCCACACACATTGTGACCCTAGTGACATTCCATACAGCACAGGTGTACGCAAGTAGATGCATGTGCAGTGCGATGAATGTGACAAAACACCTTACAAGTGAGGACCGTCCACACTAGTACAGCCGAAACTACTTTTTTCAGGCGCACACCTGCGTATATGTGTGAATAATAATGTTACTTGTTGATCCAAGTGCAAATCTTCACAATTTAGTGTAAAGAATTGCTACTATACATGTTTTGATAAAAATTGGTGTATCTACTGCCCTCTCTGGTCAAACACCAGCTACTGCATTCACATTTTTGGCTTTGGTTTTCTTTGGTGCACTCTTGCGTCACTGGTAGGCCCCTATCTTCACCGCTCGCATGTCATTTCCCACACACATTGTGGCCCTAGTGACATTCCATACAGCACAGGTGTATGCAAGTAGATGCATGTGCAGTGCGATGAATGTGACAAAACACCTTACAAGTGAGGACCGTCCACACTAGTACAGCCGAAACCACTTTTTTCACGTGCACACCCGCAGATATTTGTGAATAATAATGTTACTTGTTGATCCAAGTGCAAATCTTCACAATTTAACGTAAATAATTGCTACTATACATGTTTTGATAAAAAAATTGGTGTACATACTGCCCTCTCTGGTCAAACACCAGCTACTGCATTCACATTTTTGTCTTTCTTTGGTCCACTCTTGCGTCCAAAGGCGCCGTCTTCACCCCTCGTTACTTGAAACCGGTGTGAGCATTTGATTTAGTAAAATAAGTGTTATTTTGTGAGGTATTGATTTCAGCAGGCAGCAGTTTGACGTTTTCAACGGTTAGTGTTAAAATCTCCAAATTACGTCCAGCGTCCATCATTAAACCACATTTATTCAGACGTTTTTAAGGGGCAAACATGCTTTTAATTACAGATATATCACTGCACCGTGTTTGCACATGTTTCTGCACATGTTAAAAAGCCACACACAGCACACGTATGAAGCTTCACACAGCCTCACCTTGGCTCTGCACTCTGGCCTCCTGCAGGTCTCAGTCAAACCACAGAGCAAAATCAAAAACTTCTTTCAACTTGCAATGGATTTGCTCAGCGGGGGATGGAGGAGCCAGTATATATATATATGTATATACATATATATATATATATATATGTGTGTCTTTTCTATCTTTCAGCTGAAGATGAAGTGTTGTGACCTAACGAAAAAAAAGGCAAGAGTGACACGTGTTAGTCAGTGGATGTTGTAGGTTATTTACTCTATACATTATTTACTCATCACATTTAGCTTGAAGATGTTTCCCCATATGTATATATGTTATATATCGATATACGTGTGTGTTTTTCCGTGTGGTCGTCTGTGTGTTAATGTGTGTCCAGGAGCTGGAAAATAAGAGCGAGCAAATGAGGGACAACACGCAAAGACTGTGGAGGAGAAAAGACACCGTGGTGGGTGTGGAGGTGTTGTGGTGTGGTGGTGTGGAGGTGTGGAGGTGTTGTGGTGTGGTGTGGTGGTGTGGAGGTGTGGAAATGTGGTGGTGTGTAGGTGTGGTGGTGTGGAGGTGTGGTGGTGTGGTGGTGTGGAGGTGTGGTGGTGTGGTGGTGTGGTGGTGTGGAGGTGTGGTGGTGTGGAGGTGTGGTGGTGTGGAGGTGTGGTGGTGTGGTGGTGTGGAGGTGTGGTGGTGTGTAGGTGTGGTGGTGTGGTGTGGAGTGGTGGTGTGGTGGTGTGTAGGTGTGGTGGTGTGGAGGTGTGGTGGTGTGGTGGTGTGGAGGTGTGGTGGTGTGGTGGTGTGTAGGTGTGGAGGTGTGGTGGTGTGTAGGTGTGGTGGTGTGGAGGTGTGGTGGTGTGGTGGTGTGGTGGGGTGGTGTGGAGTGGAGGTGTGGTGGTGTGGTGGTGTGGAGGTGTGGTGGTGTGGAGGTGTGGTGGTGTGGAGGTGTGGAGGTGTGGTGGTGTGGAGGTGTGGTGGTGTGGTGAGGAGGTGTGGAGGTGTTGTGGTGTGGTGGTGTGGAGGTGTGGAAATGTGGTGGTGTGGAGGTGTGGAGGTGTGGTGGTGTGGTGGTGTGGTGGTGTGGAGGTGTGGTGGTGTGGAGGTGTGGAGGTGTGGGGGTGTGGAGGTGTAGTGGTGTGGTGGTGTGGTGGTGTGGAGGTGTGGGGGTGTGGAGGTGTGGAGGTGTAGTGGTGTGGAGGTGTGGTGGTGTGGAGGTGTGGTGGTGTGGTGGTGTGGAGGTGTGGTGGTGTGGTGGTGTGGAGGTGTGGTGGTGTGGAGATGTGGTGGTGTGGTGGTGTGGAGGTGTGGTGGTGTGGAGGTGTGGTGGTGTGGGGGTGTGGAGGTGTGGGGGTGTGGGGGTGTGGAGGTGTGGTGGTGTGGTGGTGTGGAGGTGTGGAGGTGTAGTGGTGTGGAGGTGTGGTGGTGTGGAGGTGTGGTGGTGTGGTGGTGTGGAGGTGTGGGGGTGTGGTGGTGTGGAGGTGTGTTGGTGTGGAGGTGTGGTGGTGTGGTGGTGTGGAGGTGTGGTGGTGTGGTGGTGTGGAGATGTGGTGGTGTGGTGGTGTGGAGGTGTGGTGGTGTGGAGGTGTGGTGGTGTGGGGGTGTGGAGGTGTGGTTGTGTGGTGGTGTGGTGTGGAGTGGTGGTGTGGTGATGTGGTGGTGTGGTTGTGTGGTGGTGTGGTGTGGAGTGGTGGTGTGGTGATGTGGTGGTGTGGAGGTGTGGTGAGGTGGTGGTGTGGAGGTGTGGAGGTGTGGGGGTGTGGAGGTGTAGTGGTGTGGAGGTGTGGTGGTGTGGAGGTGTGGTGGTGTGGTGGTGTGGTGGTGTGGAGGTGTGGAGGTGTGTTGGTGTGGTGGTGTGGTGGTGTGGAGGTGTGGTGGTGTGGAGGTGTGGAGGTGTGGTGGTGTGGAGGTGTGGGGGTGTGGGGGTGTGGTGGTGTGGTGGTGTGGTGGTGTGGAGGTATGGAGATGTGGAGGTGTGGAGATGTGGTTGTGTGGAGGTGTGGAGGTGTGGTGGTGTGGTGTGGAGTGGTGGTGTGGTGATGTGGTGGTGTGGAGGTGTGGTGAGGTGGTGGTGTGGTGGTGTGGAGATGTGGTGGTGTGGAGGTGTGGTGGTGTGGAGGTGTGGAGGTGTGGTGGTGTGGAGGTGTGGTGGTGTGGTGGTGTGGTGGTGTGGAGGTGTGGTGGTGTGGAGGTGTGGTGGTGTGGTGGTGTGGAGGTGTGGTGGTGTGGTGGTGTGGAGGTGTGGTGGTGTGGTGGTGTGGTGGTGTGGAGGTGTGGTGGTGTGGTGGTGTGGAGGTGTGGTGGTGTGGTGGTGTGGGAGGTGTGGTGGTGTGGTGGTGTGGAGGTGTGGTGGTGTGGTGGTGTGGTGGTGTGGAGGTGTGGTGGTGTGGTGGTGTGGTGGTGTGGAGGTGTGGTGGTGTGGTGGTGTGGAGGTGTGGTGGTGTGGTGGTGTGGAGGTGTGGTGGTGTGGAGGTGTGGTGGTGTGGTGGTGTGGAGGTGTGGTGGTGTGGAGGTGTGGTGGTGTGGAGGTGTGGAGGTGTGGTGGTGTGGAGGTGTGGTGGTGTGGAGGTGTGGAGATGTGGTGGTGTGGATGTGTGGAGATGTGGTGGTGTGGAGGTGTGGAGATGTGGTGGTGTGGTTGTGTGGAGGTGTGGAGGTGTGGTGGTGTGGAGGTGTGGTGGTGTGAAGGTGTGGGGGTGTGGTGGTGTGGTTGTGTGGAGGTGTGGAGGTGTGGTGGTGTGGAGGTGTGGAGGTGTGGGGGAGGAGAGGGCAGACAGAGCCAGCAGTAATGGCTCCTGGGGATTGTAT
>NC_139813.1:24491490-24556490 GCF_963457635.1 Microchirus variegatus
TTAGGAGGATTTTACGGCCAGTTGCTTTAGATTTATTACATAATGCACCTTTAATTAAACCCTGGTCAACCAGTGTATATGTGTATCTACGAATACTATCAGTTAACCCAGGTGCAAATCTTCCAAGTTTATACTGGTCAAACACCACATCTGGTCAGATTTAGCAATTTTTGCCACTTTTGTCACAGTTAAAGCGGACCTAGACCGAAAGTTCCAATTAACGCTGTTTTTTTAGTGTGTATCTGCGTCATTACCTTTGTTTATGAAGTCCTGAAGGTTCTAAACAAACATTTCAGTCACTGCTGAGAACGCTGTGTTTTATTGTAATCTCGGGCTCAGCGAGATCTCTGAAAAAACCTGGTCCGGTTACGTAAACACCGGTTCTCCTGAACAGCAGATCGTCCTGCTCCGGGCACTAGTCCGGGCACACCCGGTTGCGTACATTGAACCGCAGAAGAAGAATAACGTCCGTTTTGATAATGAGTAGCAGTGCATCCACCGCTCCAGAGGGGGGAGCTGTGCTTCTGAGAGCGGGTGTGCTGAATATGTCACTTCCGGGTATTGGCCAATCACAAGACAGTTGGGAAGCCGGGGTGAGAGAGTTGAGTCTGAAATATCGCGGCTGGGCAACAGCGTCAGAAAAGAGAGATTTCTATCGGCTCGTTTACAGCAACTAGGAGGTTTTTGACCATAAAAACAAGTTAATGTATGTAAGTAGACCTCCATAACTAACATATATGTGCAACTGGACCACTCTATGTGAGCTTTAAGCACATGCTTTACTTTAAAATTAATTAACAGCCATGTCCTGTACTTTGCAGAGGCCACCTGATTGTCAGGTGGTGAAACCAACACATTTCCATCGCCCATATTGTATATGGAGTCTTTTTTAGTTGTCTCTTGTATCTGCGTATTGTGGGTTATAATTATGCAAGTACAATTATCACATTCAATGTTTAAATATCCAGTTTGTAGCATTTAGGAACTTGCAGAAATTGAATATACTACCCATGATATGACTCATTTGTCAGTGCTTCCCAAATACTGGGTTACAAATAAGGATTTATGTGCACGTGTTTTCAGTAACAAACATTACAAATTAAGTTTTATTTAATTGATTGACCAAATATCCCTTGGGAATCATTTGTTTACCAGTGCAAAAATTATGTTAGGTGATACAGCTAAAGCAGTACAGTTCTTGATCAGGAAACTTGACCCAGTTTGCACGTTCTATATCCTATATTTGAAACACTCAGAGAAGAAAAATTACACAGAGGGAAAAGGAAAAAACACACAAAAGGACAACGATTCCCATGCAAATGTCAACGTTTTTGTTCTTCTTCTGTGATTAATCAAACTCTTACAAAGGCAAAGATATTCATATTCAGACATTAAGTGGTATAGCCTTCTGTCAGCCAATGTAAAAAACAGTTTTATTTCATCAAACATAATTATAGCAACTATACTTGTATTATTTAGCTGCCAGTGAAGTATCCACCTCTTATTTATTGTGATTCTGTTCTTATCGCCTTTTTCCTCGACGCACCAGTGAAGCACCAGTCCTCAACTTGACACATGCTATTGTGCTTTCTCCTCTTTTCATAAGATTTGAAAAGCTTGTTTTTTTTCTCTGCATTCCCATAGCTGTCACACAGTTTGAAAAAAAAAAACTAAATATAAATATATATTTTTTTCCCACTCCACCTCACAGCTTTGCTGCTATAAAGACATTATTGATATTAACAATGACATTTTGTCAGCGAGACTGACAGGAACTCTTGTTTTTTCAATTCACTTATATATGCAGTGTAATATTTTATTTAGATATGCTAATAGCACTCTGCTATGTATCTGTCGCAAAGTGTTAAAAAACAATGATTTATGCCAAAACAATAGGAGATGTAAATGATCTGTATATTGAATTATTTAGCTTTTCTAGACAAAGATATCACACACGCTGATGTTTCAAGAAGGAAAAGTATACGTTATCAACTTTGTGGCTTTTGTTTACTTAACTTTATTTTACCATAGCATAAAATCTTCACCCGTTAGAGCTGTAAATGCACCGTTTCTGTGAAATTACTGCAGCCCTTCTCATTTCTTGCTGCTTAGATGAGATCACAGCGCTGTATCACTGTGAATAAAACAATCATGCTGGAGAATAATGTGTTTCTAACGCTCAATAACCAACATACCATCTTCGTTTTGAAGACCAAAGGTTAATCAAAAGCACAGTATATATAGTGTCTTCTCATCTTCTCAATTGTCTTATTTAAAGCTCTGTTTTCTAAATAGCTGAAATCTATTCCAATTAAAATGCATTTGAAAAAATAACACTTTAGAGATCAAGGAAATGGTATAAGTCTGAAAACTGCTCTACATATGCTGTTCACACATACATAAGGGAAGTCTTGATGTCGAGTCACTGTTATTGTTTAAGATCATTTATCAGCGATCGACACATTGATGCCGGTGATCACGTTGACTTCCTGTAACATGCACCGTCATCTTTTAATGGGCCATTACTTAAAGGGATACTTCACCGATTTGAATGTGGCTTTGTATTGCTAGAATAGCAGTAGTATTTTTTTAGAAAATGTGCTTCCCTCCCTCAGTTTTTCCCTGACTTGTAAAAAAATCTGTTTTCCCTTATCCAAATGTGCCCTACTGTGAGTCAAATGACGCGTTTTGCATCACAGTAGGGCAAATTTTGAAAATGGGAAACAGATTTTTTTACAACTCAGTGAAAAACTGAGGGAGGGAAGCACATTTTCTAAAAAATACTACTGCTATTCTAGCAATACAAAGCCACATTCAAATCGGTGAAGTAGCCCTTTAACTTCATAAAATAATCATTCAATGTACTAGTTCTGTGTGTCTGATGTATTGTTGCCTAATATACTTACTATTGTCACTTCTAATATATTTTGGTCAATAGCTGTTCATTTGTGAAAGTGTTGTCTCGTATTTGTTCACAAGAGTTAAAACGCCACGCTGTTTAAATTGCTTTTGTTTTATTTGTCGCCACAGTGAGCCATTTTTCCAATTTTCGACATTTCTACATCGTCAAACGTGTTGTTTACTTCACAGCAAAGCAAAAAAAAAAAAAAAATCATGGTATTTCGAAAGGCTTTGATTCTCCAACCACAGCTTTAACAACGCGCCTCATTGCACGATTAACAGGGCGTCGTCCGGAGGAGCTTCATCGTTGACGACACTGAAGGACAGAATCGTGACAAAAATTTAGTTTCTACATGAAACAAGAAGGTACACAAACCTCTCTCAGGCTTATTATACATCTTAATACATTATATACATTGTTTAGTCAAAGCTAGACAACATTTTGACACAAGTAAACACAATGACAACCCAATGGGACGCACATATCACTGAGTGTTGAGTAGTATTAGAGTGCTTACCGCTGTTGCGTGTGCTTCCTTTGTCTGTATTCTACACGTACACAAAGATGGAGATAGTATTAAAAACAGTGTAACATCATTATGTCAGTCATTGACCTAAATTACATTAAAAAGTTGTGTTGATGTCACCAACTGCTCCCGTAGACACACATGAGCAGAGTGAATGGCATTGTAGTGACATAAGTTGGAAAAATACTTCTTATAGAAGTCATCGTGAATTTGACAAACAAAAACATCTCAGCATTATCAACCCAGCAAATGGAGTCGATTACTCCACGGTCCAAAGAGGCAAACTCAAGTGGACAAAATGTTGATAACGTTCAAGAATATATATCATTTTTTTTACACAGTACTATTTAAAAGTCTAGTCAAAGTGGTCAGTTTCACAATTTCAGACCTCAATGATACGGCGTTAAGTCAGGACTTACCTCTCCATCCACTCCTCGCACCCTTAAAAATGGCTTTTATATGTCCAAAAAGGCACTCCCCTGGTTCAGGCATGAACATGAGCAGAGACAGCACCAGAAAGATCACAACGTACCTCATCCTGGAAAAACAACAACATATATATTTCATTAGAATGGTCACATGACATGACAGACATTATCAGTAAGAAAAGAAAAAAACCTTCAGAGTTTCACCTTTCAACAGATTGGCTGTCAAAATTCAAAAAACTGAGGAGAAGAGTGTGGGACCTTCAAAAGTTCAATCGTTGTGAAGTAAAGGCAGGAATATATATACATATATATACATACATATATAGTGACATTTGAGTTTTGATTTCCTGTTTTTGCAATAACCACGCCCCCCCCCCCCCCCCCCGCAGAAACTGCTGCTCGTCTAATCTCAAGTTCCACTTTTACAAATTGTGTCTTCACTGAACCGACTTTACCGATTTGGTGGAAAAGAGTTTAGAACAAAATTTAATTTCGCTTTAATTTTGCTAACCTGGTCGTGCGTATTCACTTTCATTGGTTTTAACGTGTTCAAGCATCCTCTTGATGAGTTGCCTGTTTTACCTAAACCTGTCTCTGATATGTTTAGCGTCAACAAAAAATTAAATCCTTCTTCTAACAAGATACCCATGTACTTAATATATAATATATTATATATATAATTTCCAATTTACAAAAAAACCTGAACAAATAGTCAAGCATGTTATTATTTCATGATTATGATGTCAAATTATAGTTATGTACTTGGTACATTTTGGAACAGAATAAACAAGGTTTACATGGTTAAAGGTTTATGTTTGATTAATTTCAATAACTTTCAAATATGAATATGAATATATGTAAATAATGAATTTTTAGTCATATGTCGTGCCAGTACTCAGTATAGCCAAATTAAGAAGTGTGTGTATCAGATAATACCGGCCCACTTCAAGCACTATTTCTTGCTCAACACCTATGCTACATATTTATGTGTTTTTTTTTTCTGTTAGCATGTAGCTGTTTTCTCACATGTTTCATATACAGAGTAACATTGTTACTCTCACTCTGAAACAAGTGCTGAGTTCACAGTTACCACATTTTACTACCTTTATATTGAGTTGTCACTTTCAGGTGCAGTTTTACACTTTTGTACACTTTGTTTATAGTTAGCTAAGCTAATATTATATAAGTGTATTGCTTGTTAGTTGACTGTATATCTTTATATAAAAGAATATGTAAGTCTTAGTGGTAAGGGTTTGTTTATACATCATTCATGTAGAGCACATTCTTAAAACTGAATCGTCAAAATGGTTCATAAAAGTTTGTGTTAAATAATGTTTGTAAAGCTAAGTAAGGCGATTTCAAGTCAAGTCAACCATAAACCACCAATAGAGCAGTGAAAAAGACTGTCATTGACAAATATTATTATGTTAATAAGACACAGACATAATGTTTTGACATGATATACATGACGTTTATTTGAAGCATTTGAATATGTCAATCCTCATTGCAAAAATGTATTCGCATAATTGTTAGCTTGTGGATCATTGATTATTTTCCTGGGTTGAAAAGCAAGCAAAAGTTGATATAATTTTAAAAAGACGTCACAGTGGCCTCTTCAGTCACAGCCAGCTCCTCAGCGGTTTTGTTCAAGTGAGCGTTTGTCAAGCTCCTCGACCTCGTAATGATGCCCATGGATAGCTCTGATGGACGATAAAAAACAAAAAAAAACTATAAGCAATACAATAAACAAACAAAAAAATTATATGTATATTCAACATGAAATGGTGGTAGAAATGATAGAAGTGCACATCTTTACCCATGGATCAGGCGCCCAACTGAGAGAAACAAGAAAACAAATCATACCTGAGTCAATTTATTGTCACAACAGAGCTCTGTTAATTAAAAACCTTGAAATGTAGCTGTGTTCATTTCATAAACCTAAATCTATAAACCCCACTGCATGTGTAAGTGTCAGTTACATTATGGATTATATACTATTGAAAAGCACAATTATGGTATGACCGTACCATGACTGAAGAGGAATCCCAAAAAACACTCTCCGTGTTCAGCCATCAGGATGACCAGGAACAAGACGAGAATGACTGCAGTGCACTTCATCCTAAAGATAAGAAACAGACAGATGGATTATTTAAAAACAACAACATAAGAAAGCCCATCATATATCTTTCCAGTTCATATATTCGTCCAAATGATTACCTTTCCAAGTCAAAAGATTTGTTTCACTCAGAACAAATGTAGCACTGTGATGCCGTTTTGCTGTAACTGAGCATGCAATGCTGCCGTTAATTTATATGGCTGTTGATGAGTGAATACATAAAGAGGTTGTCATTGCAGTGGGGAGGAGAGAACACTGTCACTACATGTTTCCTCTCATCACCTCTTCAAATTCAAGTTTTAGGACAGTTCATGTGGTAGAATAATTATTTTGATATCAAAGAAAATAAACTCAGGGTTTTGAGGGTTTGAGGGTGTTTATACTCCTGATTGAAATTGAAAAAGACTGTCTGGCTTGTTGAAACTGTATGACAATGTATGACAATGCAATTTGCATAAATGAACAGACTTTGCGGTAATTTATGCATTTACACATCTCAATAATAAAGAAAGATGAAAGGGTCCCAGTATAGAGCCTTGTAGAACACCATGAGCAACAACAAATAATATATGTCATTTCCAATTTACAAAAAAAACCTGAACAATTGGTAAAGCATGTTATTATTTCTTGATTACGATGTCAAAGTATAGTTATGTAAACAGAAAACACAAGGTTTACATGGTTAAAGGTTTATGCTTGATTTATTTCAATAACTTTCAAATATGAAAATGAATATATGCAAATAATGAATTTTTAGTCATATGTCGTGCCAGTACTCAAAATATCCAAATTAAGAAGTGTGTGTATCAGATAATACCGGCCCACTTCAAGCACTATTTCTTGCTCAACACCTATGCTACATATTTATGTGTGTTTTTTTCTCAGGGTTAGCATGTAGCTGTTTTCTCACATGTTTCATATACAGATTAACATTGTTACTCTCACTCTGAAACAAGTGCTGAGTTCACAGTTACCACATTTTACTACCTTTATATTGAGTTGTCACTTTCAGGTGCAGTTTTACACTTTTGTACAATTTGTTTATAGTTAGCTTAGCTAATATTATATAAGTGTATTGCTTGTTAGTTGACTGTATATCTTTATATAAAAGAATATGTAAGTCTTAGTAGTAAGGGTTTGTTCATACATCATTCATGTAGAGCACATTCTTAAAACTGAATCGTCAAAATGGTTCATAAAAGTTTGTGTTAAATAATGTTTGTAAAAGCTAAGTAAGGCAATTCCAAGTGAAGTCAACCATAAACCAGTAATAGAGCAGTGAAATCCAATGACTGTCATTGACAAATATTATTATGTTAATAAGACACAGACATAATGTTTTGACATGATATACATGACGTTTATTTGAAGCATTTGATTATGTCAATCTCGATTGCAAAAATTGTTAGCTTGTGGATCATTGATTATTTTCCTGGGTTGAAAAGCAAGCAAAAGTTGATATAATTGTAAAAAGACGTCACAGTGGCCTCTTCAGTCACAGCCAGCTCCTCAGCGGTTTTGTTCAAGTGAGCGTTTGTCAAGCTCCTCGACCTCGTAACGATGCCCATGGATAGCTCTGATGGACGATAAAAAACAAAAAAAAACTATAAGCAATACAATAAACAAACAAAAAAATTATATGTATATTCAACATGAAATGGTGGTAGAAATGATAGAAGTGCACATCTTTACCCATGGATCAGGCGCCCAACTGAGAGAAACAAGAAAACAAATCATACCTGAGTCAATTTATTGTCACAACAGAGCTCTGTTAATTAAAAACCTTGAAATGTAGCTGTGTTCATTTCATAAACCTAAATCTATAAACCCCACTGCATGTGTAAGTGTCAGTTACATTATGGATTATATACTATTGAAAAGCACAATTATGGTATGACCGTACTATGCGTGACCCCATGGAGGAGGAATCCCAAAAAACACTCTCCGTGTTCAGCCATCAGGATGACCAGGAACAAGACGAGAATGACTGCAGTGCACTTCATCCTAAAAATAAGAAACAGACAGATGGATTATTTAAAAACAACAACATAAGAAAGCCCATCATATATCTTTCCAGTTCATATATTCGTCCAAATGATTACCTTTCCAAGTCAAAAGATTTGTTTCACTCAGAACAAATGTAGCACTGTGATGCCGTTTTGCTGTAACTGAGCACGCAATGCTGCCGTTAATTTGTATGGCTGTTGATGAGTGAATACATAAAGAGGTTGTCATTGCAGTGGGGAGGAGAGAACACTGTCACTACATGTTTCCTCCCATCACCTCTTCAAATTCAAGTTTTAGGGCAGTTCATGTGGTAGAATAATTATTTTGATATCAAAGAAAATAAACTCAGGGTTTTGAGGGTTTGAGGGTGTTTATACTCCTGATTGAAATTAAAAAAGAATGTCTGGCTTGTTGAAACTGTATGACAATGTATGACAATGCAATTTGCATAAATAAACAGACTTTGCGGTAATTTATGCATTTACACATCTCAATAATAAAGAAAGATGAAAGGGTCCCAGTATAGAGCCTTGTAGAACACCATGAGCAACAACAAATAATATATGTCATTTCCAATTTACAAAAAAAACCTGAACAATTAGTAAAGCATGTTATTATTTCTTGATTACGATGTCAAAGTATAGTTATGTAAACAGAAAACACAAGGTTTACATGGTTAAAGGTTTATGCTTGATTTATTTCAATAACTTTCAAATATGAAAATGAATATATGCAAATAATGAATTTTTAGTCATATGTCGTGCCAGTACTCAAAATATCCAAATTAAGAAGTGTGTGTATCAGATAATACCAGCCCACTTCAAGCACTATTTCTTGCTCAACACCTATGCTACATATTAATGTGTTTTTTTTTTCTCAGGGTTAGCATGTAGCTGTTTTCTCACATGTTTCATATACAGAGTAACATTGTTACTCTCACTCTGAAACAAGTGCTGAGTTCACAGTTACCACATTTTACTACCTTTATATTGCGTTGTCACTTTCAGGTGCAGTTTTACACTTCTGTACACTTTGTTTATAGTTAGCTTAGCTAATATTATATAAGTGTATTGCTTGTTAGTTGACTGTATATCTTTATATAAAAGAATATGTAAGTCTTAGTGGTAAGGGTTTGTTTATACATCATTCATGTAGAGCACATTCTTAAAACTGAATCGTCAAAATGGTTCATAAAAGTTTGTGTTAAATAATGTTTGTAAAGCTAAGTAAGGTGATTTCAAGTCAAGTCAACCATAAACCACTAATAGAGCTGTGAAAACCCATGACTGTCATTGGCAAATATTAATATGTTAATAAGACACAGACATAATGTTTTGACATGATATACATGATGTTTATTTGAAGCATTTGATTATGTCAATCTCGGTTGCAAAAATTGTTAGCTTGTGGATCATTGATTATTTTCCTGGGTTGAAAAGCAAGCAAAAGTTGATATAATTGTAAAAAGACGTCACAGTGGCCTCTTCAGTCACAGCCAGCTCCTCAGCGGTTTTGTTCAAGTGAGCGTTTGTCAAGCTCCTCGACCTCGTAACGATGCCCATGGATAGCTCTGATGGACGATAAAAAACCAAAAAAAACTATAAGCAATACAATAAACAAACAAAAAAATTATATGTATATTCAACATGAAATGGTGGTAGAAATGATAGAAGTGCACATCTTTACCCATGGATCAGGCGCCCAACTGAGAGAAACAAGAAAACAAATCACACCTGAGTCAATTTATTGTCACAACAGAGCTCTGTTAATTAAAAACCTTGAAATGTAGCTGTGTTCATTTCATAAACCTAAATCTATAAACCCCACTGCATGTGTAAGTGTCAGTTACATTATGGATTATATACTATTGAAAAGCACAATTATGGTATGACCGTACTATGCGTGACCCCATGGAGGAGGAATCCCAAAAAACACTCTCCGTGTTCAGCCATCAGGATGACCAGGAACAAGACGAGAATGACTGCAGTGCACTTCATCCTAAAAATAAGAAACAGACAGATGGATTATTTAAAAACAACAACATAAGAAAGCCCATCATATATCTTTCCAATTCATATATTCGTCCAAATGATTACCTTTCCAAGTCAAAAGATTTGTTTCACTCAGAACAAATGTAGCACTGTGATGCCGTTTTGCTGTAACTGAGCACGCAATGCTGCCGTTAATTTATATGGCTGTCGATGAGTGAATACATAAAGAGGTTGTCATTGCAGTGGGGAGGAGAGAACACTGTCACTACATGTTTCCTCCCACCACCTCTTCAAATTCAAGTTTTATGGCAGTTCATGTGGTAGAATCATTATTTTGATATCAAAGAAAATAAACTCAGGGTTTTGAGGGTTTGAGGGTGTTTATACTCCTGATTGAAATTAAAAAAGAAAAACACGTCTGTCTGGCTTGGTGAAAATGTACAACAATGTATAACAATGCTATTTGCATAAATAAACAGACTTTGCTGTAATTTATGCATTTACACATCTCAATAATAAAGAAAGATGAAAGGGTCCCAGTATAGAGCCTTGTAGAACACCAAGAGCAACGATTGGAACAATCTTGCAGCTTTTGTAAAAACACCCAAATGATTTTCTAAAGGGATTTGATCAGGAGTAATACCACCTCATTATCAGTGGTATTACTTTAAATATTTGTTGACCTCTTCTCGCTAAACATGCAGCCGTTGGGTTAGGGTTAGCAGTTGTATGAAGATGAATTTGCGGATGTCCAAAGTTGATAAAGGTGATTATATAGAGGTAGGTGTTACAACATCTTTACAGTCATCTTACTCGATTGAAATGTGATTGGTGTTTTGCTGTTCGGGTCATTTATGGTGATGGTAACAAAGCAATTCTATTGGCCAGTTGTGGCAACTGACTTTCGTAAAAGATTAAAAGTCCACTATGTGTTATTTAATGAAAGTCTAGTCATTGTTTTCCAAGTTGAAGACAGAAACTTTTACGTGGTTTTCATTTTCAGGCCACGTTTATTTGAATTAGGATTTTCTTGTTTTTAGAGATTGTGATAAACATGTTGTTGCTGTATGATAAAATGTTGACTCATACCCTCAGGCAACACGTTCAGCTGTGTTTCTCGTGGGTGTGCATACATACATTCGTGAGAGTGTGTGAGTATGACATTTACATGCGTGTTCCTTGTAAATGACAGTGCAAAGTTCTTCCCTTATCAGCGTTAACAGCTTGATTATTATCACTTATCACTTCCTAATGCCCAGTTTCTCAGAGGAACAAATGGGTTTTCTACATCTTTGCTATGTTTTTGCCTCCAAACTGCACACAAAACAGGCCGTGGCATTGTTCAGATAATCATTAAACACTAATATATACGCAGCATCACTCATGCAGCCTTCTAACTTCTAACTTGTCGTGTTCACAGTGATGTCTTTTTGTATCGGTAATGCAGTGAAACCAGGATCAAAAAAGCTTGGGGTTTGTGTTTGATCCCAGTGTAAGCCTTTTTCTCTCCTCTCTCAGAGAACTCAGTGAAGTATAACAATGTAGGCACTAAAACTCTGCAAAGACCCGCAAATCCGTAGCATCAGCTCAAACAGATGTACTCAACCATCTGCACTTCACTATATTGTTTTCTTTTGTTTTTTTTGGTAATTTTCCCCGTACATCTCTATCCTGCGGCGTTATTGTGAAAAACAATTGCTACACAGGCTACGTTTTAATGTGTGGGATGTAGTTTAGGTGTTGTTAAAAGTGGAAAATGTGCGTTTCTCACGGTTACAACACTGATGACGTTGTGTTTTCTCCTTCACCGTCTTAACTGCGGTTTACCATTTGCATACGGTGTTAAAGCTATTGTGCAAACGCTTCTGCAAACAATTTTGCATTTGACCAAAGAGAAGTGAAGAAACACGATGCGGTGCCGTTTAGGAGTGGCACCAACAGATATTATCTATAGAAGAGACACTTCTATATGCAGTTACATTGCAGGTTTTGGTCAAACATTCGTCTTTTTCTCTCGTTGTACTTGTTGAATTTTGAGCGTCTGAGAAATCCAAACATTCTCCGTGACATTGGGCGATAACTCTTATCACCGACCCACTGATTTGAAGAGATAATTGGAAAAGCCCAGTATCTATCGCTCTGACATGAGAGTTGACCTCACTCACTGCATTGCAGTGGCTTTGACCAGGCATTAAATAACGCTGAGTGAGATTCATTCCAATTTTAAATACCAGCAAATGGATCACAACATCCATCAGAAAGAGAAAAAAAAATGGGCCTGTCCACACGGTGGGAACGTCACAGCACAGCATTCAATACAGGCCTCTAACTAACATGTCTATTCCTTATTTGTAAAGCTCTTTTCCTGTTGGCAAAGGCAGGCGAGAAAGTAATTAACAAGAGCATAAATAGTTGTTAACAGTAATTATCACATGCATTGGATTCCAAAATGTCTGAGATCAGATTTCCATAATGGGATCTGGGTCTCCGGGGAGATTTTAAGATTCTTCAGAGAGAGTGGGAGTTATAACCAGGGATGCATTTTAGAGGAGATATTTAATTGAATATTTGAGTTTTTAAATCTTGGTCTTCGTTACATGGTGGTGGTGTTGGTGGTGTTTCAGATCATATTTAAAATATTTGCTCCAACCTGATAAGTAAATAGTACATTGAAAGTTATTTCACATCATAAACAGCGACAGTAGAAGTACAGACAAAGATTTGCGCTGTAACAGCCACGGTTTAGTTCTTCTGCAATGCGTTTTTTTCCTTGTCCATCTTCATTCAATGATGAAAACACACGGCAGCTTCTCAAAGTAGCAGTAACAGTAGCTAGCCTACTTTTAATGCATGAGCAGCTACACAAGTAACCACGTGGTTCCTCTTTGACCTGCACTTGAATGGCCAACGAAACTCAGTATGCTAATATGCTGTGGTATCACCAACCCCTCCTACTAGGCATAGGTTCCTAATAGGCATTTCCTCTTAAACAACCAAAATTCAAATACAAAGTTTATGGTTTTAAGACCCCCAATGCTGTTATTTGAAGCATGGAGTGGCTTCGTCGTGATTTCAACTTGAATATTCTGCAATTCTGTGCGATGGGTGCGTGCATGCGCTAACTGAACCTCTGCCTCACCAGTAGGTGGAGTATTAAGCCCCACACACAAGCAGAAAACCCATGACCGTCTGCCTGACAGGCCTTTCAGCTGTGAGCCACTCAGACATGTACTCCTTCTTCTTCTTCTTTGGTAGGAATGCTTCCCATTCCTTGCATCCAGACTTGGCGAAATGGGATGGCATGTGTGTGGAAGTATACCAGGGCCTTAAGTCACCTGAAGTCACCCTTAAGCCATACCTTTAACAACTGTACGGCGAGAATATTACATTATAGAATGTGTAATAATATAGTATCTGTTACACATGAATTGGCCACCACATAGTCCAGAAATGAACCTCACTGAGAGAGTCTTTTGGGGGAAGTGCTTAAGAAGACTGAACATGGCAGTCCATAGGAAAATGTATGTAACTGTGAATCAGAATACATGTTGTCACCTTGCATACGCTCAATGGAACAATGCATATCATAATCAAAGCTACAAAAGTGGTCCAACAAATGGTGGCGAGTGTTTCCCCCGACTGTTCCACACCAATGCAGTGTTAGGCGGACACACTCGTGAGCTCTCCTCCTTTCATTACTGATGGAGTAGCCACTCTCAGCCGGGGTTTCGGGGTCCTGATGCCACTCAGTGGCTGTTGAATAATGACCCCGTGAGACCTGGCTTTAGTCTAATCCCTACTTGAAAGCTATCCTTCCTTCTAATTCAATCCCTCTTTAAACCATCGCCAGAGACAGGACGAGTGGCACAAAGCTGACACACACACACAGACACACACATCCACTCCGGGGATAACGCAGCAAAACCTGAGTGATTCTTTCGGCAGCATGTGCCAAATAAAGACACGCGTGTCAGGGAAATCATGATGCGATTTCACTGTCAGTGGCACCGGTGTTGAAACAAGCCTGATGAATCTCTGTGACCTGTGGGCCCTCTGGAATACACAATCGTGCCAAAAAAAAAAAAAAAAAGAAATCATGGTATATGCATGAGCACATGCAGCCAAAATTATCAAAAGATGTGTGTGTGTGAAGTGTGAAAAACGCGAAAAACGTGCGCAACCGACCCTAAGGGTTAAAGAAGATTACAGAGTGCGAGGGGCTGTCGACGAGTTAAAATTTTACGACAGAACGTGAGTTATGGAGGTCTACTTACATACATCAACTTGTTTTTATGGTCAAAAACCTCCTAGTTGCTGTAAACGAGCCGATAGAAATCTTCTTTTCTGACGCTGTTCCCCAGCCGCGATATTTCAGACTCAACTCTCTCACCCAGAAGACAGAGTGTCTTGTGATTGGTCAGTACCCGGAAGTGACATATTCAGCACACCCGCTCCCAGAAGCGCAGCTCCCCCCTCTGGAACGGTGGATGCACTGCTACTCATTATCAAAACATTGTTTTAGCAATGTTTAAAAATAGCTTCTTCGCGCCGCAGTCCATTTGACCCAGAGACAGAAGACACTGTCGCTCCACAACGGCCATTATTCTTCTTCTGCGGTTCAATGTATGTAACCGGATGTGCCCGGACTAGTGCCCGGACTAGTGCCCGGAGCAGGAGGATCTGGTGTTCAGGAGAACCATTGTTTCCGTAACCGGACCGGGTTTTTTCAGAGATCTCGCTGAGCCCGAGATTACAATAAACACAGCGTTCTCAGCAGTGGCTGAACTGTTTGTTTCAAACCTTCAGGGCTTCGTAAACAAGGTAATGACGCAGATACACACTAAAAAAACAGCGTTAATAGGAACTTCAGCTCTAGGCCCGCTTTAAAAGAAAATGACTGATCATCATATCAACTACATCAACACACAGTAAAAACCATGTGGACTAGTAGCGAGAGGTTCAACAAAACTCCAACGAGCCGAAAAAAAAACATTAAAGTACACAAAATATAAGTGCGCACGCAAGGACCTACATGTGCGTCTGTATCGCAGCGGCAGTCCTGCAGGGGGGAAACTCGACGAGCTGCCAAACCAACGACAGCCGCTGAGATCCAAGGCAAGAGAAACACATTTTTGTTGACACTCGGTTGCTCTCGAAAATGTGTTTCTTCTCTTTATGTTGTCACTTCTCCTGCAGCACGGGGACAAAGAGAGTAGAGCCTCCCCGTTATTTTTTTTGTTTTTTTTGTATCTATTTACTTTGTTTTATTTCAAATTGGGTCACCTTAAAAAACGCCGTTTTCGTGACGACGCTGTCACCTCTGTTACCAGCAGAAGAGAAGAGAGGGAAATAGAGATTATTTGTGTTTTTTAAGATGTTTGACATCTGTAGTGGATGTTTAAGATCGCACGCTGTGGCAGATGTGGAGGAACAACAAACTTCCCTAGTTTTTTCTAGGCCATGTATACATATATATACATATATATACATGTATTTGGTTTAATTTAGTCAATAAATGTGTATAAAAGTTTATTTTAGTGTCAATTTACTGTACATATATATATTTCTGTTGTATTTGTGTTTTGTTTAATAACGTCTTGTGTAATACGGGCAGATCACACAAAAATATTCATAAGTTTTCACACATTTTCATACATTCTAGGCCATGTCTATATATATACATACATGCACTTGGATTAATTTAGTCAATACATGTGTATACAAGTTTATTTTAGTGTCGTTTTATGGAATATATTGTATTTGTGTTTTGTTTAATAACATCTTGTGTAATAAGGGCAGATCATACAAGATTATTCTTCTTTCTGCCCCTTTTTCATACATTATATGTCAAATGTACAGTATGTATACACTGTATAGACTTAGCTGTAAACACTTTCCATGTTATAATTTTAGAAAATGACACGTGAATATAATAATAATAATACCCAGATTGAACAATATTCAACTTCAAGTGCAGTCAACAGATTAAAACTCAACATAAGCAATAAAAATGTGATTAAAAATGAGAAAAATAGAAATTCAACCATTTTTTCACTGACATATTATTGACTCTGGGATGTAGCCACAGCTTAATTTCTTAATTTTCCCATCTACGATGTTTGCGTGGGTTTGTTGTTTAGCGTTTCCTTCGTGGAAAAACTTGTCTAAAAAAATGTCTAAATAAATAAACAAATAATGATAATAAAAAGAAAACATTGCATTGACGACATCAATGTCAGCGGGAGGCGATTATTTCTTTGAAATAGGGAGAGCTGAAATGAAGCAGGAGGCACGAGCAATGGATTCTCAACGCTGCCAAGCAAACGCGCTGGCTGCGTCTCAGGCTTTTTGATATGCAGCGTGAGACCACACACACACACACACACACACACACACACACACACACAGACTAATGCGCCATCGTATCATTGCCACAGAGCATGGAAGATGAAAAACCCATGAGTGCACACATTTTGATTCTTAAATCAACATTGTTTTGATTTTGGTTTTGCTACAGCAGAGCGTGAAGCAGCTTATTATCTGCTTCATTACTGGCAGGAGGACGAGGACACGTCCATGTGTGTGTGTGTGTGTGTGTGTGTGTGTGTGTGTGTGAGCGTGTGTTTGTGTCTGTGAGCTTAAAAGTTAACGAAGCCCTTCACGGGTTTATTAGTAACTCAGCTCAACAGAAGTGGGTGTGGAAACTTTTTTTTTTTTTCTTCTTACATCAAGTAAACTAAACTATACGATGCTCAGAGAATAATCATCTACAGACTCCGGAGCTGTGACTTCATAAAAAAAACTGTATTTTATCAAGTTCACTTTATCAAGAATCTGTCAATATCAATGCACACAACAATTCCTCAGAATTTGACTATAGGGTTGTTGTGGAAATTCTCTGCTGCTGTTGAAGAATGAAATAGAGAACTTCTGCATTTTCTTTGCAAGGAAAAGGTCAATCTTTGCAGGACTGATCCAAACTGGAGAAAGACCCAGAGCATAGTGAGCAACTCCACATTTATACCTGAGCAACTCCCCTTTCGCATTCCTCCAATAGACAAAGAGTCTACCTTTCCAGGCCGTGTTTTCACACCTCTTTGTCTACTGTAGGTATCGGGGAGCCGACTCCCTGCGGATGTTGTAGGAAGGTGTCAGTTCAGTCTAGACAACCTAATTACACAATACACAATACACAAAAGGACCTGGTATCTTGTGTTAGAAAAGGTTGATGGGGAGACAGAGAAATTGAATTTGCCATTACAATGTAAAGTTTAATATCTGATATTAAGGTCAATTAATAAGTCATTAACAAGAGTTTCCCCCTCAATCATCTTCTTTGTGCTAGCTTCATAACTTCCTCTAAACTTTTACATAGTTTCCTCCAGGTCTGTGTAACACTGTAACAGACATGGGTCTGTTACAGTGCTTGAATTTCTTGCGAGAAAGAAGTTAAGTTCATATTTAGGTAAATGCCTTGTTTGTTACGACGCCACCTACTGTTTCATGCCCTGCATCGCTTGCTGTACGTAGACTAGGCCTACGCAGGACAAATGCTGAGTCGTAACTACGAGCATGGTGTTGTGGACACTGTCCACTGTCTTCTCTCCACCGTTGACGTGAGATTCCATGCAGAACAATGAGCGAGTAAAGTTAAGCAAGAGAGCAAATGACTATGTGATGCCAGGGAAATTTCAAGATCTCTGTCTCTATGATCCCAAGGACAAGTGTATCAGCTCATTCTGTCCTAGAATTAGAGGAAATTGGTCCTGGAAAGTCCTTGAATTTGATGTCAACCAAGTTGTGGGAACATTTAGCTGCAGATGCTCCTTCTCCATTGGTTGATACATTTTTGAGAGAAACACTGAGGCTTTTTTTTTTGTCCATTAATGTCCAGTATCTGTCTGCTCTCTGCTTGCTTTGCTGGAATCCCATAGGTTTAAGAGGAAACGTGAACTTTTTAAGGTAATTTTATGGATTAAGATGTCCAGCATAGATCAAAAACATTTACTTTGTGGAGACTTCTGCAGAAATCACTGGCTGACAGATTAGTGGAAATTGTTGAAAACCGGGAAGTGACTGTGCATTTAGTCAATTGCTGCTTGTCTGCATTTTCTTACAATGATAAGCATTGTTCCTTAATATATATAAAGATACAATTTGTGAGAACTTATAAGACTGCTTAGTCAGACAGCGGTTCAAAACGAACTGACCTGCCAGAAATCCACTCCACATTTTCCCAAAGCAAGATTGTGATCTCTTAAAAGTGGATGACAAAACTGTGGCTGAAAATAAACCTGAGCTTTTTGAGAGCAGCTAATGGCTAACATGATGTGGCCTAATCCAAAAGAGAGGTTGAGAGCATTGTTCATTTTACAAAGAATGAATCCTAACTGACATTTTCAGCCGCGATCTCCAGCTGGTTGGAATTGTGTCGTTAACTGTCGCTGTGTATATCACTGAAAAAACATCGGCACTTGTTTGGGTGAGTGTGTGTGTGTGTGAGAGAGAGAGAGACAGGCAGACAAATGAAAGGCCCCACATGACTTCACTAAGAGGTTTCCTGTCTGGACCCGAGCTCTCACCGGTCTGCTGTGGCAGATTCGACGGGCTGCCTTTGTTCACATTACAAACCTAATTAGGCAGAGCTTTGTGTGTGTGCGAAATAAGAGAGCAGTTGTGTGTATGTGTGTGTGTGTGTGCAGAGGGTGACAGTTGAATGTTGTGACCAGAACACTCTGAACAGTCTGTCTTCTTGTTTCACTTCAGGCCAGTTGAGTGGAACAGGCATCAAGCCACATTTAACAAACACACACTTTTTTCCTATATAAGCTATCATATCTATTTCTCAAAGTTGACATTAATCCTGAATATCAGCCACAGGTGTCACACAAGCTGACTGATGATGCCTCGCTGATTTGCCCGTCCTGATGCGAACCTCAATTGATCAGTGCTTGGGACTGAAACCATGGATATGAAGCATGTAGGGTAGAGAAGCCAGGGATTGGTCGGAGATGACCCGCTCTCCCACTGACCCATCTAGAAAATGAACTGGCCCATGTCCACCCAACAAATGGATATGCAAATACAAACAAAATGTGACAAAAGGAAATGTACAACAAGGGTATCCAGGGTTGCACAATTTAGTGTGCAGTCGGTCCATCCATCTTCTACCAATGTATCCTCCACAAAAGGGCAGTTTGCCAATCCATCACAGGTTCCTTACGCTCACACCTATGATCAATTTAGATGGATTGTCCAATTTACCTAATTCAAATTCGACTGGGGGAGTAAACTGGAGAAAACCCACGCACAAATGGGGAGAACATGCAAAAAGGCTGTTGTTCCGACCAGGTCTCAAACCTGGGGTCTTCTAACTGCAAAGGCAAGAGTCCTGGGGTGTGGATACAATGTTTGAAGAACAAAAACAGCCTGCCCTCTGGTGGTGGGGTAAGAAGTACACCATTTCTCACAGCCCTGCAACACTCCATGAGTCCTGAATTTGGACTCATTGGTGACCATGGTGTCCATGGAGAGAAAAAAAACTTCCCCTTTAAAAAACAATTCATGGTGTCAAATCTCCCAGACATGAGTGACTATGTTTGGTTTCAAAGCTGCTGTGAACATTCAAGTTAAAACACAGTAGGTTTTTTTTATTTCTTATTTGGAGGAAACAAAAGTGGGAGAATTGCTTTTGAATCGGACGCAGAGAGACTGACTTCTGTTTGCCAGTGTGTTTCCAGAGAATGTGATTCTCTCCCTGTCGTTCCCTGTGGGACGCCATCACTGTCGGAGCTACAGGCAACACACCACCCGACTGTGTGTGTGTGTGTGTGTGTGTGTGTGTCGGTGCTACTGTTGGAATATTAAAGTTCTTCCCTGGTGAATGGCAGGAATATCAAAGACCAGTGAGTCTGCCAGCAAAGAAGTAAAGAATGTGGTGCGCACACATACACACATATTCTTGTATATTATCCTTAGTGAGAACTCTCAAAGACATAAGGCATATTCAAACTCCTCACCCTAACTGACCATCACAATTAAATGACTAACCCTAAGAACCTAATCTAAACCCAGTTCTAACCAAAACACTAAAACCAACCCTCGCTTAATCCATGAATTTGTGGACCAGCCAAAATGTCCTCACAAGCTCAAAAGTCCTTGCAGAGATGGATTAGAATCAAAAACATGTCCTCACATGCTCAAGTGTCCTGGCAGAGATAGATTTGAGTCAAAAGATATTTCCTCACAACCTCAAATGTCCTCACAAGCTCAGATGTCCACACAAAAGATAGATATCTATCAAAAAGGTCCTGTCCTCACAAGATAGGTATGTATCAAAATAATGTCCCCACAAGCTTAAATGTCCTTACAAGCTAAAATGTCCACACAGGCTAAAATGTCCTCACAAGATAGGTATCTATCAAAAAAAAATGTCCCCACAAGCTCAAATGTCCTCATAAAAGAGATATCTCTCAAAAAGGTCCTCACAAGCTCAAATGTCCTCACAAGATAGGTATGTATCAAAATAAAATGTCCTCACAAGGTCAAATGTCCTCACAAGATAGGTATGTATCAAAACAAAATGTCCCCACAAGCTAAAATGTCATCGCAGATATATTTATATAAAAACATGCCCTGACAGTCTACTACACATACATACACAGATTATTATTATTGGCAAAATCACAATTAAATGCCTAACCTTAAACTAAACCTAATTCAAACCCTAACCCTAAAAAGCCCTTTGATGTGAGATGTGAGAACCAGACAAAATGTCCTCACTCACTTTGGTTTATACATGTTTTATTTTGGTCCTCACAAAGCTACACAAGATATATACAAGAACACACACACACAAGTCAAAAGCCTATACCAAAGTCAGAGCGTAGCATTCTCCTGCCCAGGGCAAGATGATGTAAGTTTTATGTTTGACTCAACACAGTCCTTAAATACTTCAACACGGTGCTGTCAGCTCGGCTTGTGGCTCTGGATGTTTTTCTTTAGCCTGAAGCTAAACACACACAGCTAAGCCACTTGGATGTTTAGCGTAAGCTGCAGGTGAAGAAAT
The DNA here is from genome assembly GCF_963457635.1 of Microchirus variegatus. Lineage (NCBI taxonomy): Eukaryota > Metazoa > Chordata > Actinopteri > Pleuronectiformes > Soleidae > Microchirus > Microchirus variegatus. Next base: position 24,512,529 of record NC_139813.1, read on the forward strand.
CCTCCAGATTCAGCTCCTTAAAAGTCCTGGTGTGAGATGTAGTGATTCACACAAACATCACCTCGTCCAATCTTCCCGTACTCATTGAAACGTCATCTACACAAAGTACAATAATAGTAATAGTAATAGTACAATATGAGCAACTTCTAATAATGAAAACCTAATCTATAATAATTATGATGTTGATCCGTGAATTTTCAAATTTACTGTTTAACAAACAAAAACTTGAACAATTAGTAAACGGACATTATTATTTCTCGATGAAGATGTCAAATTATAGTTATTTCATTCCAGTCGTGTTACAGTTATAGTTTTAAACAAGTTTTTGAAAGATTTCTAAAGTATTTATTTTGTGGTGTAATAAATGTGTTATTTGCAAATATACATACATATGTGTATATATACATATATGTATGTGTGTATATATGTATATATATATATATATGTGTATATATATATATATATAAACACATACATACATATACATATACATACATATATATATATATACACACACATACATATACATATACATACATATATATATATATACACACACATACATATACATTTACATACATATATATATATACACACACATACATATATATACATATATATATACACACACATACATATATATACATATATATATATACATACATACATATATACACATACATATACATATATATACACATACACACATACATATAAACAAATATATATATATGTATATACATACATACATACATATACATATACATATACATATACATATACATATATATATACATACATAAACATATACATATATATACATACATAAACATATATATATAAACATACATATACATATATATATATATATATGTATATATATACACACACACACATTTACACACATTTATATATGTATACACACAAAAAATCCCAGTTAAAAAAATACTTAAATATCTTGGTGATTTATGAATAAAAACAGTATAAGAAAACAGCCTGAGCCGTTGCCGATGCAATAAACCATTTCCATGCATTGCTGTGGGTTTATTAAAATGACTGTTGACAGTAATTCCTGAAATTGATATCACGATCGTCAGAGGAGCATCGCTCTCTCCCCAAAACACTGATAAAAGCTCCCTGTTTTTTATTTTTCCCCGTCTCTGTATTTTGTGTTTGTAGGGGTTTTTTTTTTTTTTTGCGACTGCCGCCTTTATCAGATTTCATGTCACTAAGCGCTAACTGTGTTGCCATGGCTCGCTGGAAGTGTGACTAATGTGCTGCCTCTGATTTGACTCAGTCCACTTCTGCCTCCACAGCATCTCCATTGTTTATCGTCCTCTCTCTGGTCTCATCTCTAACGTCCTCATCATACCCTCTTCTGTTTCTTCCCTTCATCGTCACACTCACTTGTGCTCGGTTTAATCATGGGCCGATTTAATCTGATCTGACTTTGGCTCTGAAAACCCACTACTTCATTTTAAAATTAAATGCACAACACATCGTGAATGTGTCTGAACACTTGGTAGATAATCTACATATTATAAATATGTGTAATAATGTAAAAAATGACCTGAGAGATGGAGGTTACAGTGAATTTTTATCAACGGTTGTTAAGTTTGCTGCTTTGTTGTGAGCAAATGGCACAAACATCCCCGCGATGTCGATATCAGAGAGAATACGACGCCAATTTTGTGTGGTTTTTAATCAGGAAAACTAGTGATGTAACTACGGTATATGAAGTTGCAATTGCTCTGGAGGCAGAAAGACTCACAGTTCTCGCTGCGTGATCGAACAGAGAACAGACAATTTTGTCAAGAATAAGTTCAGACCCATCAGCAAACAATGGCTGTGGGTATATGTCGTTGCCATGGGAGATCGTGTTGGGAGCAATAGCTAATATCCAAGCAAACAAACTCAAAAGGACTGAACTAAGGACTTTGTGTGAAATTCGACAAATCCCCATCTAATGAAATGGAGCTCATATCTACAAACAAAACGTTGCTTTAAAAATCCAGTACATAACATTTAGGAGGGTTTATTGGAAGATGAAAATGGAATATACTACCCGTAAGTGGGTTTGTATAAGTGTATAATCATTGCCACAGCCTTGACCCCACATGTAGACAAACACAAGTGGGACCATCATGGAAACCTTGGACAAACCAGCTTGGAAGCCATATTGTCAACCCTAATATAAACCTTTTGGGGCCCACATGGACACACTGACTGGGTATATGGACTTTAGGCAAAGGGCCGTCTTCCACCGCCATGTTTCTACAGAGGCCCAAACAAAATGTGTGATTTTTCCGAAATATTTTTTAAGTGTCCGTCACTCCGTCAAGGGACAAACGGAGACGACAAGAGCTGCGATTGGTCCTCAGGACAGGCCGAGCCAACGCTGCTCTGTGCCGGCTCACAGTGCGCACCGAGCATCCACAGAGGCGGAGCTGATCACCGCCGACAACGTCGCTCTCAAACGTCATAATACGTCATATCTTAACACACACAAACCACATGTTTAGACTCTAAATGGCCAATTTTCTGTGACACAGAAAAGTGAGAAACGGCCACTGTTTCAACAACAACAACAGTCTTTCTCTCTCGGACAACAACCTTGCGCAGCGACCCCTACCGATCGGGCGGGAAATTGCAGCGCGTATCCGTCACCACGACGCAGAAGTATGACGGCTCGAGGGGTCTCCGTGGTTACGCAGTCGGATAACGCATCGCGCAGTCGGAGAAGTATAATGTGTGGCCTTTCGTCTCCAGTGTTTTCCCCTCGCGACTGACCGTGTGATCCACGTTAGCGATTCCTGATATTGTCCTCCAGCGAAACATGAACATGGGTCGTTTGCAGGAACGATGACCCATACGTACGTTTTTTTATATAGTAGTGGTAGTTTAAATAACAGCAATCTGGTAACTTGGGTGTGTCGTCATCAGGTCGTTTCGATGAGGTTTCCATCAGCAGTTTGCCTCATGGTTAAAGCATTGTATTTTGGTGTGATAGACATGGGGGTTGACACCCATAGTTATGCTGCGTTCCAGAGCCCATCCAAACCAGTTGGACGTGGGACTTATCCTACCGCCAACTAGAAAAAGTGCACTGGAATACCTGTCGAAGTGGGACCTCCTACTCGCGATGTCGGGGCTGATCGATCTACCCCGACTTCACCAAAATGACGTCGGAGAATAATGGCGGCGCCCATGGAGTCACACGAATAGGCTATAAACTTTACTTTTCTGCGTGTGGACACACAACTTGTTTTTCATGTTATGGCGTGAAATAATGTCGTTGTTGTTATCCGTTAGCATGAAGATAAGTAGGGCTACGGTAAAAGTATACTCATGACGTTATATGTATGGCTTTTACATATACGGCTCGCTTGTTTATGTGAGTAGACTGAATTGCTGACAGTCAAAATGCCTCTTCAAACATAAGTCTAAAGCGCCGCGGTCGTCCATTTTTTTCTAACATTCGACTTCAATTGCCTGGAACGCTTTGTAGTAGGAGCTAGTACAATTCAGGTAGGATAAGTCCCACATCCCATTTGTTTGGACGGGCTCTGGAACGCATCATAACTCTTCAGTTGGAGGACAGGTTGGACTTCCTCATCCCCGTTTCATTTGTTGATGAGCGAGATGTGGGCCGATGCTTGGACGTGTTGTGGAGGTTGTTCCTTGTTGTGTTTTTTTTATCCTGTCAAGCACTTTGAGCTGCACAGATTTGTATGAAAGATGGTAATTAAATTAAGGCTGACAAAACATAACATATCCGTGTTAAACTGTCAGTTCTGAAACTCAAAAAAAGTGGAAGTTTGGAACTTTACCCACCGCTCCAAAGTGAGTGGATAACGAGTGAAAGTTTCACTTTGGGGTCGGTGCTATTACTTTAATGCTTCGCTGTGTTGAACAGATTGCTAATTGTGTCTGTCTGCAGTTTGCGGAGCAGATAATGTACAAATCTTCTGGAGTATTTCTACTGTGAACAGCTGCGCGCCGCGGCCCCCGAAAAAACAACGCTAGAGCAGTCAAAGTGAACCCAAACAGTACCGTTATTACCATAACAGAATGGAACACGGCCACTTGAACCTGAACTTTTTACCCTATCTGTCCTAAAAATCAAGTGACTCTCATTGTGAACGCAATGTGAAATGTAGTATAAATAAATATTTATATTTCAATGAGCGGTGACAGCATAATGCTGGGGTGTAATTATTCTAAGAAATGCCCCTTAGAATAATTATAACCTTTCAGCTCATAGATTTTTAAATGATCCGTGATTGTGACGCTTCCATACTGCTGCTTCAATGAGAACATGTGGCTGAAAGTACACGACAAAAGAAGCTGGCAAGGCTTTCAACGAACTATAACCAGCATGCCTGTGTCATTTCCCACTCTACATTTAAATCGCAGGACGCCATCAACAAAAAAACAAAACACGGCAAGGCTGCCGGAGCTCCGCGACATGAAAACCAGCACCTTATTATTTTCCTATTTGTAGCATGTTATCTTGACCTATACGACAGTCTCAGGTTTAATAAACCAAACCAAAACTACTGGCAGGCAGTAATATTATGTGTGTGTGTGTGTGTGAAATGAGTACACAGGGGTAGTGTGTACACAAAAACACAAGCGTGCACACACACACACACACCCACACTCACTCTTGCCAGAGGAGACAGCTTGCAAACGGCATGATTTAGGAGCTCGGCCACAGGCAAACAGGAGTGTTTAGGAGAGAAGGAAGGGAGGGGAAGGATGAGAGGGAATAGTGGACATAGTAACACAACTGGCCCCATCAATTAAACTGAGCAAAGAGCAGCGACACGAGCACGAGCTAATGCTAATTGAATGGAGTTCAGAAGTTGGGCAGCAAATTAATCTGCAATCTGCACTTCTCAGCACACTCTTTACCCACAGGGTGGGGGAGGGGCGGGGGCAAAAAAACACCAGAAATAAAGAAACAATGAAGCAGGGCCGTTTCTAGCTGTTTGGGGGCCCTATGCGAGATGCTACTCGCAAATTCTCGCAAAGAAACTTGCAAATATATGCACAATGACTGCATTCAATACATGCAAATAAAGACAGGTGCTTTAAATTCTCAAAATATATAATAAAATATGAGTCTGGACTTGCAGTTTGGGGGGGGGGCCCCCTGGTGGCTGTGGGGCCCTATGCAGCTGCATAGTTCGCATAATAGCAAGAAACGGCTCTGCAATGAAGCTTCGTTTCTCATTCAATCACGTCAACGTAATTGATCTTTAATTTGCTAAAAGCCTTAACAGACGCATTGATGCAGTATTCTTTTTAAAACTTGGGACAGACTGTTTGTTTGAAGGCCGGAAAAATTGGATTAATTTATATATTTCACCAGGAATAAAGTTCATTGGGATTAAAAAACTGTTTTTGAGTTTCATGGCCAAGACGGGCAACAGTGAATGTAGGGGAAAAAGATAATTATGCATATAAATCTACTTGAAGTATACAAAATGCAAATATAAAATCACATAATCAGTAGTAAATAAATAAAAGTGTCCATCCTTTAATGAAATGATGACTTGTTTAGTCAATAATTGACAGAAAACAATGCAGTGAACATTGCTAACTCTTTAGCGTAAAAACATAATGTTTTCAAAACTTTTTGGTCTAAATTTAAAATTGTAGCGCAAAACTTTTCAAGATAAACACAATATCTGAAACAGTTCCGCTGTTGTCACGAGTTCACTATAGTGGTGTTTAGTTTTATTTCTAAAGTTTCAAAAGTTAAGCACATACTTCCCAGCATGCAATGCACTTTAATTAACTTCACCGTCTTCAGAGAAGCTATTTTTCTTCGCATTACTTGCTTTAATTAATTAGTTTTCAACCACCACCAACAAACAAATTGAGTTCTTTCAAAACGACGTACAGTTACTTTATTATTATTTTTTCTTTATGTAGAAAACATCTCAGTAAAATTAAAATGACACGTTTATTCTATATTTAATTTACAGGAGTAGTGAACAGGAAAACAACACAATACGAAGTCGATGAAAACAACAAATAAGTGTTTTTGTAATAATTGCGTCTTTTGTTTACATTGAGGCTGATTAATTACACGCCAGCTAACTATCTTTCTTTTTTTTTTTTAGACACAACAAAGAATCGTTTAAAAGTTGGACAGTTTAATCAAAGTAACTGTGATCACGGACAAAACACTGATATTTGACAGATGCTGCGTCTGACGCTTTAATGCTGCACTTATGAAACACTGACAATAAATTCTACGCAGTTAAATGAAACAACACCAGCAACAGTCTTAGGTGATATTTTTAAACCCTTGTTTTTCATAAGCCTTGTTTGGAAATGAATAAGTGAGAACAATGCCGTCCAGACGTGTAATCACCATAGCAGGGGTTTTTTTTTTTTCCCTTTCTTTCTCGCTGTAATGAATTAGATCAGCAGGAGGTCAGCACTGAGATGAAAATAAGATGATGTCGGGGCCTCATTTTTTCCCCATGGGTAATCAGCACACATCTACCCATTAGCGGGAAAGAATTGGAGGTTTGAAAATAGCAAGATAATAAGAAGGAACATGAGTGATGTGAGGCTGTGAGCTTATTTTCCTGTGCTTTCCTCGCTGTTTTACGCAAAAACATATATATGTTTTACACAAAAAACATATGTCAATGTCCATTTTCTATATTTTTCTACAGAATCTAGGGAAAATATCGTAATTTGCTTAATGTTTACGTTAGCGTAGCAAAGTAACGACGATGTAAATGAATTAATTTGACGCGAAATGATGACACAAGACACAACAGGGTCAACACACTGTGGAACATGAGGTGATACTGGAACGCATGACAAGACAATCTGGGAACAGAGGGCTGGTGAGTGGAGCTTATATACAGAGGGAGGGCTAACGAGGAAATGAGACGCAGGTGTGCAACAATGTGGGCGTGGCCTGCTCAGATCAGAGAAAGAGGGCGGGAGTATGTAAAGTAAAACCAGCTCCACAACATGCACAGAGACGGACATGGCATTAGGTGAAGTCGTGGAAGTTTCCTACAATAACTTAAAGGTGCAAAATCCTCCTAATATGTCACAGAGACTCAGGAATAATGTTTGTTAGTTATTTTATTAATGCTAGTTTACAGCCAAGCTAGCAGCAGTCGCAATGACGTCTTCAAAGGGACAGGGTTAGTATCCAAAAATAGACATGTTGACATTATTTATAACAAGAATGAAACTTTTTAGCGTTTTATTGTTTTAATAATTTAAACATTGTGAAAACAAAAAATACACATATTTAGGAAAAATCAGGGACCCATGGTCTCATATGTTTAATTTCAACAAAGTTATCACCCTATAAAAATCAAAAGCAGTCGAAATGACTGCATTTCGTAGTTCTAGTGTTAAAGGTGCATTATGTAATAAATCTAAAGCAACTGGCCGTAAAATCCTCCTAATATGTCACAGAGACTCAGGAATAATGTTCATATAACAAACTGAACTCACCAACAACAACAGTACAGACAAAATATTAGCATTAAAAAAAAAAATATTTTGCAGACTGCAAATCATGTTTATGTTTTGAAATCATGTTTTGGCATGTGGCGCCACCTACCGCCGTCTACCAATCATTGCAGTCAGTAGAGTCTCAGCTGCCGAGCAACCACGGGTTGCCAGTTACGTCAGAATTTGAATGTAGTAACCGTTTTTGGCCACATTCCTACATATGGCGCCTTTTAAGTACAACAATGACAATAACAATTAAGTATGTTTTCACAAATGTGTAATTGCTTTGATCTAATGTGGCGCAACAATGTCAATACTAAAAAAAATAAAAGTAAAATTAGTAGATTATGAAGAGAACTCGACTTCACTGGAAAGTCTGTAATAAAAGCAGATGAAGGCGAGTGTAGATCTTTGATAAAAAAAAAAGAACAAACAAAGAAATAATCTCTTAGAAGATCTACAAAGGTAAGAAAAATACGTTCATCACAAAGCAACCGAGGAAACATGAGGAACGGCTCTAAGACGACTAATTATCCTGCACATGACAAATGCCAACCCATTAGCCTCATCAGTGTGGGCACATCCCTGTTTTTAGCTTTTGTCTGTGTTTTATTAAAACGCCGCCCTCTGATGTTCCAGAGAGCGACGACCTGTATTGAACCAGAGCCTTTTCCTGGTTTCTAACACAGCTCACTTTGATGCTGACAGGTTTACAGCTCGCTTCCCTCCGTTACGCCGTCGTGACAACTCACTTTAACTATAACGCTGACTGCTTTTCTTATCTCGGCAAACACTTGCAATGCTTTTTTTTTTTTTGCGCAACGGCTTTAAATACATCTATTTATTACTGGACCTGTTGTGTCTGACCACAGCGGTGCCTATTTTGCAGTTTTCATTTTCTTCTTCTCATTAACAGAACCTCGGCGCCAACGGAGTCACTGTTGTTTATCAGTTCTTACTGTTTTTTGTTTTTTTTTCACTTATATGAAGCCATATAGAACTATTGAACAAACACATTTAACACCAGCAGGATAATCTCAGATGGTGGTCTTTATACCTTAGTTGTAATGAATCTTTTCACTTTTTTAGACCATTCTCTTTAAAGTCACCAGCGCAGTGCCCGTAGGAAGTATGCATTCCTAAAGTGGGAGCTGAAGAAGATTTTTCAGTTATGGTAATCAATGATAAGGAACGTAAAGGCCACTAGTGTGGCTGACAGTCACAATATCTAGCTACGCTAATGCTTATCGAAAATGAAACCATTTGCGTTGTGCCTAATGAGGTTGCACAGTGCAGTGTCTACATTATGTTAGCCCTACGCTAATGCTAATCGTAGCCTCGCTAGCTTACCTTTGGAAACAGGTTCGCCAAGTTAGCCGCAAAGTAATAGCATGCTAATGCAAAATAAATATGTGCTAGCGTATTGTGAATGGACACCTCGTCGTTGAGGACAGCCACTTCACTCCCACCTCCCGGCTCCAGACAGCGCAGCTGCTGCTGATGAGCCGCTGCCTGCCTGGTGTGGCGTGATAAATCCGTGAAAATTAAAATTCCTCCAAAAAAATTTAAAATCAAGGATGCACACCATCGGGCCATGCTCAACCCATATCCAAAGTCTTAAGGCGATCTGACTAACAGTTAGTGAGATATGCCTGTCACAGACAGACACACAGACGCAACTTGCTTTATAGATAGATAGATATTCACATTCATTGGTTTAGCAGGTCTGCATGTGTCCAATTGCATGAGCATGCACAGTTGTGCAAAGGTGCAGGCAGAAAATCACAACATGAATAATTTGTTGTTGTTGTTGTTTCTATTTGTTAGTTGCAGCCTCACTCACTCATTGCCTACCACTCCATCCCCCACCCTATGGCCATAGTTGCAGCCCGAGAAACAATGAATTAGTAATGTAAGTAAAATTGTATTAATAAGCTTTTTTTTCCCTGCTTAGTTCTTTTCACCTTGGTGAGGCTTTCAGTTCAGCGGGAACCTACACAATCACGTAAATGCTACACACACACACACACACACACACACACACAGCTGAACACTTCATCAAAACTACGTACAGCCACAGGCTTCCCCATTAACGCTTGTCTGTTGAAAAGAAATGAGAAAAGGACGGAGGGTTGGAAAAAAAAGGTATGGCTTTTCTTTTTTTAGAGCCAGAGAGAGAGAGAGAGAGAGTGAGTATAACTGGGAGAACTTCAATTATGTATACCCCAACAACTTCAATTAAGCATGTGAGCAGCAAAATCAATATGGGAAGTGATGATGTTCCCAGCCTTTCATTGCTCACTGAGGAACTGGTCTGTCTAAAGGTGACACACACACACACACACACACACACACACACACACACACACACACAGACTATAAATCACACAGCCTTTGATCTCATGCCCTGGGCTTCACCATCTCCGGTTCCTATCCGTCAAAAGTGACTAATGGTCATTATGTGATTGGGAAGAAAAAAAATCAAGGTTGAACAGGAGGGAAAACAATCACCTGTCCTCTTCCATTACCCCACCCCCTGTCATAATTAGTATGGCCACTAGAGGTCACCTGCTAATTAAGTGCAACAATGGTTCTTGCACATCCTCAATCATGTGCAGCGCTGCTGTTTTTTTCCCCTTAAAGATGGCGACACGTAGTTGAAATCCTTGAAAGTGTGTGAATTAAAAACAAAAAATCAAGGCCCTTGGTAGTTTTTGAAGTATATATGTTATTATGATATTTAGGTAAATGTCTCCCTTGTGTTGTTACCACGCCACCTACTGTTTCATGCCCTGCATTGCTTGATATACTGATATACGTAGACTAAGGCCTATGGTGGACAAACGTCAAAAATCGTAATTACTAGCAGTTTTTGCGTTTGTCTGTCTGTTGCCGCCATTGCCGTGAAAGTCCATTCTCCAGAACAATGAGCGAGTAAAGTTCAGCAAGAGAGAGAAAGTTACACGATGCCTGAAAAAAGGAAATTCCTAGATCTCCGTCTCACCAAAACAAAATTACCAAAAAATGACTTTGACCGAGATCTCAAGGACAATCACGTGTCCAGATGCAGAGCGTGCCGCAAAATCACTAAAATTGGACGCCGTGGGGCGAAGCGGGTCTTACAATTCGCTCCCTCCCATCTTTTGCTGTGTCGGCACATTCTGTCCTTGAATTTGAGGAAATTTGTCCTGGAAAAACCTTGAAAAGTCGTCGAATTTGGTGTCATCCAAGGTGTGGGAACCCTGGTGACAGATTTTTACTGACGAGTGGTCGCGTCTCCCCACGTTGTTTGTATGTTAGCTGTTAGCAACTTAGCTATAGTTTAGATTTCACAGGAAATTTGTGTTATTCCTTTGTTGTAACGATGCTTCTTGGCAGTAATTCTTATACCGTTGGAAAGCTCGTCTTTGTGCTTTAGGGTGAATTCCAATTCCTTGCTTAATCCTCAATCTCAAAAATGTCCCGATTCTCAGAGAAATTAAGTTGAGGGGCAAGTGCTGTATCGCCCTCAATATTGAGATTTTCCAAGACCACACTTGGGAGCAAGGGCTACCCAGAATGTATTGCGTGTTTTCACATTACAAAGATGGCGCCGAAAGCAGCAAAACGAGTACGCTACAAATGAAGTATTTTCTTTGTTAATAGAGATATAAAAATGATGAAAACCATTGTATTATCTTAGTTTAGGCCCATATTATGGATTACTGACGTCATTGTTGCGTAACATTTATTTTTTATTTTTACGATCTTTTGTCGGTGCGGACAAGCGATGGTTTTGCTATGGTTTACCCTTCAATAAGCCGTGGTGTGTGGTAACTGTCAGCTGAATATGTCCGTGGTTGTGGTATTTGTATGAGTATCATCTTATAACTAACTGACAACCTAATAACTTGACTGACAAACGGATCGTGATAAATAATCCTGACGTAAATGTGTTCTTCTTCTTCTTCTTTTTTGGAGTTGACAGACTGGACGCGGCTTTTATTCACGTTATTCTGCCCCTACAGTCTGAAGATGTATCTGCATTTAAGGGGTGTCCCATTTCTAAGTGGCAAAATAACCCTCAACACTTGGTTTTGAGGGCCAGTTAATATTAAGGGTTGAGCTTGAGGGTTAAGATATTAATTGGAATTGGCCCTTAAACTGCGCCTGAGGCGGAAAGATAAATAATATTAATAATAATGGTAATAAACAATGACAGGTACATGCTTGTCAGGACCTTGTCTTATCAAAGTCATCAACATTTCATCAGCGTGTAATTGTATATCAGTGTGCGCTCGTGTTAGCTGCCGTTGTAGCGTTCAATTATTCAGCAGCAGGAAGAGCGACAGTGTTTTTCTTCTCTGATTTCCTGTCTGATGTTGTTTTAACGCATGTCGCTTGTCTCTGGAAACAGGGCCGACTTGGCAGGGATGCGTTGAGAGAAGGTGACCGACTCACCCGTTGTTCTTATTCACTTCTCCTCTTCGCTGGAATGAGCGAGACAGAGATAGAGAATTGAGATTGAGATTGAGAGGTGCAGCAGGTGAGAGTTAAGTGGCGTGTGTTCAGCGCTATCGATTTTTCTGGACCGTCTGTACCGAGGCTAAACACCACGAGTTTATTTTCCCACTGCGAGTGTGAAGAGTGTGTGTGTGTGTGTGTCGGCGGTCATCGGCGGATCTCCGTGTGAAGACTGAAAGGCGCTTTTGGTGATTTATAGACACCTCTGTGCGCGTGTAATGCAGTGTCATTTAAAAGCAATAGGAAAGAAATAATCATGAAAAAAAATACCTCCTCAAAACAAAAATGAAATTTAATAACATTTTATGAAGTGAGGAGGAATCCAATGAATAATATTCACCCAAGCTGAGGCCTCCTTTATCAGCTTATACCTGAAACCGTTGCACCTTATGCTAATTCGGTCCATTGTTTTGCTTGATTGCACATGTATTGTTTGTACTTTTGGAGTGTATATATCAAATATTCATTGGTAAAATGGTAGAATATTGTTTTTGAGAACTTTTTTACACTTTACTACAACTTTTCTGAGCGCTCCAGTGTCCTGACCTTAACCTCATCCAACATCTGAGAAGTTGAATCTAGAAGCTCACTGGAAAAACCAAGACTTGCCAACCAGCAGCAGCAGCAGCAGCAGCAGCAGTCAGGGGTTTTTTTTTGGTGTCGCTGTGTGAAAAGAAAACCTGAAAATTATAATTGCATGAACAAATATTAAAAAGAATCCAATGGAAAATAAAAAAAAATGTTAACAGAGAATCGAGAGTGAGACTGACGTGTGAAGAGCTTTCGCACACACCACTGTTCAAACCTGCAGGGGCACGGGGAGGGTGCTAATGGTGCCTCACAGCACACACACACACACACACACACACACACACACACACACACACACACGCACACACACAAACATCGTTTGTCGGTGAAGCCTAAAACATGAAATAGATGAAAAGAAAGACAAAAATATGTCCACTATAGCAAAATAACCCTTCACTCTTAGAAATAAAAATGCTAAGTAGAACCATAATAGGTTCATGGGAGAACCCTTTTTGGAGGGTTCCACCAAGAACCCTTTTAAAATCCTTTATTCAGGAAAGAGGTTTTGAAGGGTTCTCTGGATTATCAGTGTTGCCAAGAACCCTTGAAAAACCCTTTCTTCGGGAAAGCTAATGGTTCCAGGTAGAACCTCAGCCCTTGTAGAAGGACCCTTTTGGAACCCTTATTTCCAAGAGTGTTGCCGACTTCCTAAACATAACACAATGATGCTAAATCATAATTATTAATGCTCATTAATGCTTAATAGTGTATGTTTGTTTTATGTGAATCCAAATATGTAATGTGGGCAAAACCATTTTCTGTCAAACAAATAGGATTTTACATTTATATAAATGGGTCGGTCCACTGTGGTGAACCCGGAATGTAGAAGGTATGTCATTTTAAGGTTGACAATGTATGTCAATTTTGAATAAAAATGACAATATAAAATATAAAGTATTTTTATACTATTTTTATATTTTTTTATATATCTAGTACTTTACTTGCCCAATCAAAACCACTGTACATAACAATACTAAGGAGAGCAGTTTGAACTTCACAAAACTCCCCATACATTCCACACAACTAAATACCTAACCTCGGTATAAACTAAACACGGAATTCTAACCTTAAGATCACGTCTTAACTCATAAACAACCTTTATAAAGTGTGATTAAAAGCCCTCTTCTGAAGACAACTCCACCCAATGCCCGATTTTGAAAAAATGCCAAGAAGTGGGCTGAGAGCTGAGTGAAGGAGAAGAGGACGGAGGGAGAATGGGGACGAGTCTGTGACAACAAGCCCAACACTGGTCGTACAAGAGGTTACCAGTGAGGACAGAGTGGTCTAGGAAAGTCAATGTCAAAGTCTGACCAGAGAGGGCAGTAGATACACCCCAACTTTTAACACACTATTACACTAAACTCGTAGATACACAAACAGTGGTTTTCCCATTAAATGGTGGTTTAGGGTTTAGTTTCACTTTAAGGCATGACAGAAAGTGAGGCCCTACCAAAATGTCCCCACTTGCCAAAGTGTCCCCATTTCCTTGGTCAGAAAACGGTCCTCACTAAGGTATACATACAAGCGTATAAACACACACAGGTTTGTGCAGCTAATGACACTGTGTTGACGTGAACAGAGCCTAAAAAAAACAACTATAACCAATTAATGTATCACCCTAATTTGAACTTACAAAACTCCACATAAATTCCACACAACTAAACACGGAATTCTAACCTTAAGATCACGTCTTAACTCATAAACAATCCTCATAAAGTGTGATTAAAAGCCCTCTTCTGAAGACAACTCCACCCAATGCCCGATTTTGAAAAATGCCAAGAAGCGGGCTGAGAACTGAGTGAAGGAGAAGAGGACGGAGGGAGAATGGGGATGAGTCTGTGACAACAAGCCCAACACTGATCGTACAAGAGGTAACCAGTGAGGAAAGAGTGGTCTAGGAAAGTCAATGTCAAAGTCTGACCAGAGAGGGCAGTAGATACACCCCGATTTTAACACACTATTACACTAAACTCGTAGATACACAAACAGTTGTTTTCCGAATTAAATGGTGGTTCAGGGTTTACTTACACGTTAAGGCATGACAGAAAGTGAGGCCCCACCAAAATGTCCCCACTTGCCAAAGTGTCCCCATTTCCTTGGTCAGAAAACGGTCCTCACTAAGGTATACATACAAGCGTATAAACACACGCAGGTTTGTGCAGCTAAGGACAGTGTGTTGACTTGAACAGAACCAAAAAAAATAAAATATAACCAATTAATGTATCACCCTAATTTGAACTTACAAAACTCCACATACATTCTACACAACTAAACACGGAATTCTAACCTTAAGATCATGTCTTAACTCATAAACAACCCTTATAAAGTGTGATTAAAAGCCCTCTTCTGAAGACATCTCCACCTAATGCCTGATTTTGAAAAATGCCAAGAAGTGGGCTGAGAGCTGAGTGAAGGAGAAGAGGACGGAGGGAGAATGGGGACGAGTCTGTGACAACAAGCCCAACACTGATCGTACAAGAGGTTACCAGTGAGGAAAGAGTGGTCTAGGAAAGTCAATGTCAAAGTCTGACCAGAGAGGGCAGTAGATACACCCCAACTTTTAACACACTATTACACTAAACTCGTAGATACACAAACAGTTGTTTTCCGAATTAAATGGTGGTTCAGGGTTTACTTACACGTTTAGGCATGACAGAAAGTGAGGCCCCACCAAAATGTCCCCACTTGCCAAAGTGTCCCCATTTCCTTGGTCAGAAAACGGTCCTCACTAAGGTATACATACAAGCGTGCACACACACACACACACAGGTTTGTGCAGCTAATGACACTGTGTTGACTTGAACAGAGCCTAAAAAAAAAAACTATAACCAATTAGTGTATCACCCTAATTTGAACTTAACCGCTGGTGGTTTTGAAAAACCACACAACTGCTGATCTGTGCTTGAAGATAAAAAATAAAAAAATAATATTAATACTAATTAAAAAAAACTAAAAAATCAACCTTTTTCCAGCTTTCATATTCCTGTTTTTCTGAAAAGCCTTTTTCTCTGCGCTGTCATGGGAGCGAGATAATGTTGACCCTTAAATGTCACAGTTTAACAGGAAAAAGCTTTTACCCGCGTTTTCGTGGGGGGAGGGTTTGCCCGGTGACATCTCGTGTTCGGCTCCAAATGAGATTCGATAGCGCTAAATTCTTTTTTGGATGAACCCAACCCCCCCCGAGCAGAAATGGTCTCTTGTTAATGAAAAAAAAAAAGTTCAAATTGAGGTCGGTGAACATGAAAATAAAGGAAGCTCGTTCAGAGTCACTGCTCTGAGCCGCACTCGCTCTCCTTAACCTGGAGAATAAGTTCACCACAAGAGCACAAATAATGAGGCTGTTTATGTAACGACCCAAAATCACCTTTAATATAAATACACTTGTTATTAAAACTCTGTTCACCTGAAGTTAATTACGTGTTTTTCATCAGGACTTACTTACAAAATAAAAGCTTCCTCCAAAAACATGAAGGTATATTTTATTGTGATAGTATAATATGTTTTTTTTTTTGTGATCACAGGTCACAGGAGCAACGTGAACGTATAAGTACTGAATAATAAACATGCATTTGCACATCTATGAATGTATAATATAGTAAACTATTGACTGTTATGATTAAAAAATAGTAGAAGATGCAGTTTAGACAGTAATTAACCTGAGATATTGCACATATATGAAATTACAATGGTTACAATGGTGCTAAGACTACGGTGGCCCTGAGGTGCAAAACGCGACACAAATCAAAAGCACAAACACAAATCAAAAAACGCAAATTACAAAACACAAATGCAATTCAAAAACACAAACACAAACGCAAATCAAAAACACAAACACAAAACAGAAACGCAAATCAAAAACACAAACGCAAATCAAAAACACAAACACAAAACAGAAACGCAAATCAAAAACACAAACACAAATCAAAAACACAAAAACATTGACCCAAAACACAAACGCAAATCAAAAACACAAAAACAAAAGCAGAAAACGCAAAAAACATTAACTCACAAACGCAAACACAAATCACACAACGCAAACACAAAAGGATAAAACACAAAAACACTGAGTGAGCCAAAGTGAGTTCATGATTGTTGATGATGTTTTCTGCTTTTGTGTTTGCGTTGTGTGATTTGTGTTTGCGTTTGTGAGTTAATGTTTTTGTGTTTTTTGATTTTCGTTTGTGTTTTTTGATTTTCGTTTGTGATTTGTGTTTATGTTTTTGCACCTCCGGGCCACCGTATAAAACGTTGTTGTACATTGTGCAATGACAATTGCAGGATTCTGTATCTGGTATATTGCAAATAATAACCGGCCATATATTTATCTACAATATTTTTTTGTTTGTTTGTTTATCTTTATTAGATTTTGGATGATTTTGGATGAGCCCTGGGGCAGTTTTATGCATTTTGTACAATATTTTTTTTAAGATTATTTTTCAATTAATCTTTTTAAAAATTAGACTAAACTAACAGTTTGAGGAAAACTCTCATGGATTTTTGCATTAAAAAAAAAATATATTGCAGACTGCAAATCATGTTTATGTTTTGAAATCATGTTTTGGGGTCATGTGGCGCCACCTACAGCCATCTACCAATCATTGCAGTCAGTAGAGTCTCAAGCTGCCGAGAAACCACGGGTTGCCAGTTAGGTCAGAAAACGAAACCTAAAAGACCTCTGTATTTTTGAATTTGAATGTAGTAAAATGTAGTTTTTGGCCACATTCTTACATATGGCGCCTTTAAGTAAATACAAACTCTACAGGACAAAATATGTCAACTTTGTTCACGAACCTGTTGTTTTTTCTGTCCAAAATTTGATTCCTCAGAATTCTGCGTATTGGAGCTTCTTTGTGTGTTCGTGTGTCTTAAGTAATAGAGCATTATTATTCCGAGTCTGCAACATTAACCTTTAATACCAACGCAGACGCCTGTGTTTCATGTCACTCAGCAAAGGGAAACAGTTGTCGTGTTTACACACAAACACACAGCGAGAAATATGGTAATGTCTCTGTCTGGATAAGATAAACCGACGCAGCAGCGAAACATGAAAATGATTCACTCTCTAACTGGAAGCGAAGGTTTTTAGCGAGCGTTGCCGTCATCTATTTCAGGTGCTTTAATGGAGCCTGACAGGAGCAGACCTCTTTAATAACACTATTTTCCCTTCAAAGCAGTTAAAGGATGGAACATAAACTTTGAGGAACCCTCCTCGGGGGAGGGGAACCCAGCTCCTGACCTCGAAGGTTAAAAGCATTGCCCAATAAATGTCACAGACAAGACGTCCCAGTGTGCCGTGACAGAGTTGGACTGTGTTGGTTTTCATTCTGGGTTTGTTTGAATTCAAGGAAAACGTGTCATATTTTAGCTCCTATTCAGTCAGTTAAGGATTAACAATGGAAATCAGAGTCAATCAAATCTATCAAGCAGATTTTGATTGAAGTAGCACCACCTTTTGTGCAATATAAGGTACTTAACACAGAAAAACAAGTAACACAACAACATTAAAATGGTAAGTAACACATTTGTCTGTGTGGTGAGAAAGTCAGACAGGATTTTTAGGGCCAATTCCAATTCCTATCTTAACTCTCAAGCTCAACCCTTAATCTTTACTCTCAAAACCAAGTGTTGAGGGTTATTTTGTCACTAAGAAATGGGACACCCCCTTAAATGCAGATACGTCTTCAGACTGTAGGGGGCAGAATAACGCGAAAAGCTGCGTCCAGTCTGTCAACTCCAAAAAAAAAGAAGAAGAAGAAGAACGCATTTACGTCAGGATTATTTATCACGATCCGTTTGTCAGTCAAGTTCTTAGGTTGTCAGTTAGTTATAAGATGATACTCCAAAAGATCGTAAAATAAAATAAATTACGCAACAATGACGTCAGTAATCCATAATATGGGCCTAAACTAAGATAATACAATGGTTTTCAACATTTTTTATATCTCTATTGACAAAGAAAATACTTAATTTGTAGCGTACTCGCTTCGCTGCTTTTGGTGGCGCCATCTTTGTCTCACAATGCATTCTGGGTAGCCCTTGCTCCCAAGGGTGGTCTCGATATAAAATCTCAATATTGAGGGCGATACAGCCCTTAAACTCGGCCCTCAACTTAATTTTTCTGAGAATCGGGACAGCACTTGCACTAGAGGGAGCGCATTTTTGAGATTGAGGGTTAAGCAAGGAATTGGAATTCACCCTTAATCCCCCCCCCCCCCCCCCCCCCATTCTGTTGCAGCATTAGCCGTTAAAGTGTAAGACATGATGATGATGATTTCGACTTCACCGTCTATACATTTTCCAGACGACAGTGGTGCTTTCAAATGCACGAGAACGCCTCTGCACTTACGTAGGAACACACACTCATTTGTAAACAGTGCCAGAAACAGGTACACACACACACACACACACACACACACACACACACACACTTCCTGCCACACTTTAAGTAGTTTGTTGATGCGTTGATGACTTTTTAAACAGTTCACGAAAGACTCCAAAGAACCGGGTCCTTCTTCGGCCAGAAGAGGTCTTCCTGCCTTTCCACATCTACGTCTTTAACTATCTACTCATTTTAACATCTTCACAGATGCAACATTAGCAGAGGAGGTTTATTTGAAGTATTTTGGTCATTCGTTGCAATAATTCCTAATGTTAAGCCCTCTTCTATTGGAGGTAAAGGCTCCGCTCTACTGTCATTGTTGCCCTTGTTGTTGATGTTGTCCTACATCAACAAACCGGCAGGTGTGAGTGATTGACTAAGGATCACCAGGTGAAGCTCATGAGGGAATTAGGGGAGATGTGTGAAGCTGCATGAAGTGTCAGTATAACAGGAAACCCTGAACATTTACCAAAATAAAAGGGGAAGTGAAAATCACAACCCAACACCAAAAGTGACACGAATTTAACGTGACTTTTTAACATTAACTAAACACAAAGAACTGACGTATAACAAAGAAAACACTAACAGACTAAGCAGAGGCGTTTCTAGAGTCTGTAGGGGCCCTAAGCAAAACATTTCCAGGGGGGGCCCTTCCTTCCAACCAGTGTTCATCACCATTATGTTACAAATAATCTGACGCCAACGAAAAATGTATGAGTTCAAAATATAATAATATAATAATAATATATTTTTTTTTTTCCCAAATGAATGAAATGACATGGAAAAACCTTATCATTTAAAAAGTATGTGCAAATATAAATGTAAAGAACAATAAAATACTGTAAATAGCTTTTAAAAAAACTATATAAACTGAGTAAAAAAACATATGCATTACACTGTAAAATAATCCTCTTCATTTTCCAACTTGCAGAACGATAACTTCACACGGGTTAAAGTGAGGTGGGGCCCCTTTAGGTGGGGGGTTTCCTACTGAGATGTCATTGCAAATATCGCCCATTGTTGTTTAAGGGGGGACTGGGGAGGCGGCTGCTCACTGCACATTTCAGTAAAAACAGCCCTCAGGCTCCGAGTGTCGGGGGGCCCCCTATCAGCTCGGGGGCCCCCGAGCAGTTGCCCGCCTTGCCTGTAAGACGTATAAATGGATTATTACCACGCTTAATAATATCACGCTGCACTTTTGTAAGTGAGGAAAAGAGTCTTTGAAGAGTTTTTTTTTTTTTTTTTTAAAAGACCGTGGTGCCCGATTGTCTGAGCAGATTAGATCATTTTCTCCAGATCGTCTTCCTCTCCTGGCTTTTTTTTTCTCTCCACGTTGGTCTCAGATGCTCACTGTTGTTGTTGTTGTTGCAGTTATTATACAGACTTCAGCGTTTCTCTGCACACAGTTCAACTTGTTCGGGTTGTTTTCATTAACATAAATCTCTCTCTTCTCCAAACAAAGATTGTTTGTTTTCTTTTCAAGGACATCGTTCTCTCTCTTTCTCTGTGTGTGTGTGTGTGTGTCTGCTTCATAATTAATGGGCCCACCACTAATGGCCTCACTCTCAGTGAACAATTACACCTGGAGGGACCACTCGTCTCTGTGTAAGACAAGCCTTCACTTCCCTTTTTTTTTTAAGTCCTTTCCGTGTGTTTGCGAGGCTGCGGCGCCTGTTTGTAGTAATTACCAGTGACGCCGTTTACAGTTTAAACATCGCGCCGTATTTATAATGATAAAACGTCGGGAGCCTGGAATCTCTGGACTCACAGTGAAGTCAGATAAATGTCCCGCATTAAACTCCACTGGGTGTTTTTTTAAAGCTTCGAAAAACCAGACTCATATCCAGTTTTACTGCTGGCGACGACTGTGGGATCACATTTGTATGGAGTTATACATATTTATTCCCTGTTTTGTGTGTGTGTGTGTGTGAACCCTTGGCATTACAGTAAATTCGGCCCTGATATTAATATGTATCTGTGGTGTCCACGCTGAGATCTTCTCACTCTTGCTAACGTCGCTAACATAAATTACAGATGCTCCAAAATATAGCAGCAAGCACCTCACTGATTTATGAGAGCCATGAACCGTGTTTTGTTCGCTTCCGCTAACAGTAAATGCTAACGACGACAACAAATTGCTGTTGTTCAAGTTAGCGGTAAGCGTAGCGCACGCTAAATACTAGACACTTTAAAGGCGCCATATGTAAGAATGTGGCCAAAAACGGTTACTACATTCAAATTAAAAAAATACCGAGGTCTTTTAGGTTTCGTTTTCCTGACGTAACTGGCAACCCGCGGTTTGCTCGGCAGCTGAGACTCTACTGACTGCAATGATTGGTAGACGGCGGTAGGTGGCACCACGTGCCAAAACATGATTTGCAGTCTGCAAAATGTTTTTTTTTAATTCATAATATTTTGTCTGTACTGTTGTTGTTGGTGAGTTCAGTTTGTTATATGAACATTATTCCTGAGTCTCTGTGACATATTAGGAGGATTTTATGGCCAGTTGATTTAGATTTATTACATAATGCACCTTTAATGATAATGTTTATGTTTTTTTTTTTGGTTGTTTTTAAAAAGAAAGTAATTATAGGCGTACGTGTGATTGTTTGCGATTACTGTTCTGCATTACCCCCAGAATCAGGCTTTTATTTTGATATCAGGAAGTGGGTCTGCTCATTGGAGGAAGCCATGTTGGACCACGGTCTTTTTTACAGTAGCCCCCAAAGGACAAATTAAATATCTTTTGAGTTTTGATGCTACAACATCCAAATTGACCAATACATGGAGCAACATTTTTACAAATATACCTTTTGAGACCAACCTTTAAAGATCTTTTCTCACCATATGAGCTTAGTTGTAACTTGATGTATTGATGCTAACTTTCGCCTAATCCGGCACAAGGACCAAAGAAAGCCTCACCAACAACAACAGTAGAGCCAAAATATTTTCATTAAAAAAACAAACAACGTTTATGTTTTGAAATCATGTTTTTGACATGTGGCGCCACCTACCGCCATCTACCAATCATTGCAGTCAGTAGAGTCTCAGCTGCCGAGCAACCACGGGTTGCCAGTTAGGTCAGAAAACGAGACCTAAAAGACCTCGGTGTTTTGAATTTGAATGAAGTAACCGTTTTTGGCCACATTCTTTAAAAACAACAAAAAAACAAACAGCTAAACATTAGCATTAAAGGTGCATTATGTAAGAATGTGGCACCTTTAAAATTGTAGAATATATCATATTAAATCTTTGATGTTGGTTATTTTGCTACTGTTTTTTTAATTGTATGTGGATAATGATATATATGTCTATCTAAATAGTTGTTTTATGTAGGTTAACATGCACTTTTAGAATGGTCACTCTTTCACGATACGTTCTTGACCACTTGGTTAAACCATATTATCCTTGGTGCCTCGTGGGTTGAAACCTTTGAGAACAACCACGCTGCTGTCCATCACGTTATTACCTGGAAATGTTTCATCCCCCTGTCGAGAAGAGCTTTTTGTTTTGAGGATCCTGACTTTTCATGAGAACTAAAACCCCTCTCAGTTGCACGGCCTCTCATTGATCCATCGCCCCCAGAAACTATTTGGTGTCATCTCGGCCAAGGAGAACCCTTTTACTTTACGTTTTTCTTTTTTCTTTTGTTTTTCAGCTAAAATGTTCTGAGTGATTCTTTGTGGCACGTATTGATTTTTCCATTCCCTCGTACAAGGGATCGTACATTTCTGCCTTTTCTTTTGTCTGTATCACTGTCGTCATCCGACGCTACGGAGAGAAAACACAAGACTCACACTTTCACACTCAAGCAGTAGTTCTTTTACACAAAAAATTATATGAATTATTATTTTCACAGATATTTTTAAATCCTATTTCATTATTTTATTGAAATTTAAAAGACAAATGAAATAATTTTTCTTCCAATTTTAACTTATCGTCAGAATTCTGACTTTAATCTCAGAATTCTATTAATCTCTGAATTCTCACTCAAATTTCCTCTTGTCTTTAAACCCAGAATTCAGTTTTTTCACACTCAGGCAGTAGTTTTTCCACAAAAAAATAGATTTTTAAATCCTATTTCATTATTTTATTGAAATTTAAAAGACAAATGAAATAATTTTTCTTCCAATTTTAACTTATCGTCAGAATTCTGACTTTAATCTCAGAATTCTATTAATCTCTGAATTCTCACTTTAACTTCTTCTCGTCTTTAAACCCAGAATTCTGTTTTTTTCACACTCAGGCAGTAGTTTTTCCACAAAACAATTGATTTTTAAATCCTATTTCATTATTTTATTGAAATTTAAAAGACAAATTCAATAATTTTTCTTACAATTTTAACTTCCATCCTCAGAATATAGACTTTAATCTCAGAATTCTTTTAATCTCACTTTAATTTCTTGTCTTTAAACCCAGAATTCTGTTTTCTTATAATATGGTATGGTAGAATTGTGTTCCTTACATTTTTTCACCACAGTATGTTTTAAAATTATTACATTTTATATTATTATATATTATTATACAACACATTTTTTGCCTATTTTGGTTTGTCAACCATTTTCTTTTTGACTGTATATTGAATTATATTATAATCGGTCTACATGTGAATAATATTAATTTCAGGAAATATCCAGTTAAACTGCTAATACACATCAATACACCAATTTCCTCACATGCTGCACAACCCTATGAAGAACTATGAAGAACATACAGGAAGTGGATGTTAAAAAAAAAAATATATATATATATATATATAATAAAATCCAGCCACGTGCTTAAACAAACAGCAGCTGAAAGAGCACATAAGCCCTCGCTCTCAGAGGTGTAAGAGCACGGCGGCGGAACTACTTCCATCGGAGCAGGTGGGTGAGGTGAAGCATTAATGATGGATTAATGAGTCGAGAGAATGTGCTGTGAGAGGATCAGCCAGACAGCGAGAAGAGGAGGAGGAGGAGGAGGAGGAGGAGGGTGAGCTTCCACTGTCTGGATAAGAGTCAAACTAAATTACTCAGTATTCCTTGTTTAATGTTTGCCTCTTACCAGTGTTTCCCAAATGAAGTTTGTCTAAAGGTACAGATACGGCTTATTGGCCGTAAAAATTGGATGCGCTG
Source organism: Microchirus variegatus (assembly GCF_963457635.1). Taxonomy (NCBI): domain Eukaryota; kingdom Metazoa; phylum Chordata; class Actinopteri; order Pleuronectiformes; family Soleidae; genus Microchirus; species Microchirus variegatus. The sequence continues at coordinate 24,536,619 of NC_139813.1, forward strand.
ACTACGACGACTACCGGGATCACTTTCGTGAATTTGCGTCACCGATGACTGCGATGCGAAAATTCCAGTTTGGTTAGAACGCAGCGTAAAGGCCACATTATACTTCTCCGACTGCGTATGCGTTATCCGTCTGCGTCACCACGGAGACGCCTCGAGCATTTATACTTCTGCGTCGTGGTGACGGACACTCGCTGCAATTTCCCGCCCGATCAGTAGGGGTCGCTGCGCAAGGTTGTTGTGCTTCTGGCTGCAGTGAGCAATGGCGTCCGAGAAAGAAAGAGAGAAAAAGACTGTTGTTGTTGAAACAGTGGCCGTTTCTCACTTTTCGGTGTGACGGAACACAGTTTTAAGATAATTTGAGGCGAGAAATTGGCCATTTAGGGTCTAAACATGTGCTGTGTGTATAGATATGACGTATTTATAGTTCGGCAGAGGCGTTATCGGCGGGGATCAGCTCCGCCTCTGTCAGGACGCCCGGAGCGCACTGAGAGCCGGCACAGAGCAGCTTAGCTCAGCCTATCCTGAGGACCAATCGCAGCTCGTGCCGTCTCCGTTGTCCCTTGACGGAGTGACGGACACTTAAAAAATATTCCGTGCACCCGGAGACGACGCAGAGGCTCTTCGACAGGTTCTGCGTCGACGCAGAGTCTCTACGTAGCCTACGCAGAGCACTTTACGCAGAAGTATAAATTGGGCTTAAGAGTTGTATTTGGATGTGAAGGATCTTGATTTTTTGGGAGCCGTCATCTTATCGCACTTTTCCATTACACAGTTCTAGCACGACTCGGCTCTACTGAAGTCAACTCGACTCATAACATAACGTTACTCAAAGTTTTCCCTCACCGCGCTTTCTGAAACCGGGCCCCGCTAAACGTTACTCGTCGTAGGTTAGATGGCGGAGTATATAAATATAAAAATAAGGACATTGAACAACACTGCTCATTTGTGACATTCACACAGCGATAGTTATCATAGTTAGCTAGAGAACAATGTTTCACTTACTTATCACAGGGGCAACAATCCACCGCATTGTCAACATCCGTTACCGTTCACTTCCGTTGTGGCGTTTGTATTTGTGTTGTGGCGTCTGTGTTTGTGTTGTGGTGTTTGTGTTTGTGTTGTGGTGTTTGTATTTGTGTTGTGGCTTTTGTGTTTGTGTTGTGGCTTTTCTGTTTGTGTTGTGGTGTTTGTGTTTGTGTTGCGGCGTTTGTATTTGTGTTGTGGCTTTTGTGTTTGTGTTGTGGCTTTTCTGTTTGTGTTGTGGTGTTTGTGTTTGTGTTGCGGCGTTTGTATTTGCGTTGTGGCGTTTGTATTTGTGTTGTGGCGTTTATGTTTGTGTTGTGGCTTTTGTATTTGTGTTGCGGCTTTTTTGTTAGTGTTGTGGCTTTTCTGTTTGTGTTGTGGTGTTTGTGTTTGTGTTTGTGTTGTGGTGTTTGTATTTGTGTTGTGGCTTTTGTGTTTGTGTTGTGGCTTTTCTGTTTGTGTTGTGGTGTTTGTGTTTGTGTTGTGGCGTTTGTATTTGCATTGTGGCGTTTGTATTTGTGTTGTGGCGTTTGTGTTTGTGTTGTGGCGTTTGTGTTTGTGTTGTGGCTTTTGTATTTGTGTTGTGGCGTTTGTATTTGGCCTGAAACCTCTGGGCCACCGTACATTTTGGTATCATTCCATCACTTCATAGTATCGTCCGGTCGGTGCTTTCCCTGGATTAACACGTTTATAAATCCATTACAAAGTGTGTTGTGTCCGCCGTCGCCCACTTTTTTAAAATCAGGTCAGATTGTGGAGAAGGCGTTTTAGTCTATAATTAGCTTTGAAGCTTTGAAGAACATTTGCTTGCTGATTTAATTTAGTCTGCTAATTAATAAAATACATAGATGAATATAAAGTATTTATCAATACAGAGCGTACAGAATGTTCTGTGCGTTCCTTCGTAGAATTATTGAATTGATTAAAAATCTCTGAAGTTAAATAAGGGGAAATGAAAAATCATCTCCAAATTTATAACTAACACCTTTTTCAACGCGTTACCCTAAAAATAACCGTCGTTCACAGTCGTCTGTCTGGGTCAGTGGACGTCACAGTGACCTTGTCTTTGACTGGAAAACTGGACATCTGACGTCTTATTTTGCTTGCTCCCTCTACAACACACACACACACACACACACACACACACACACACACACAATGTGCAGTGACAGTAAGTGAAATCCCAGACACTCTCTCATCATGAAGACTTATCTCTCACACACACACACACACTGGTGTCTGACAGTTGATCCCCAGACAGATTAGGCTTCAATCTAAAATCTCCTCTCCACCTGAGATCATGTGCACACACGCTTTCTCACTCTCCCACTGAGGACACTCATTGACAAAATGCATTTCTCGAACCCTTAAAATCAGAAGTTTTCTTCCTCCAACACACCTCATTCAAATAAATGGCTCGTTATCAGGCTTCTGCAGAGTTTGCTGATGATCTGACAATTTGCATCAGGTGTGTTGGAGCAGGGAAAACATCTAAAACATGCAGGACATTGGGTAAAATCTGCCCTAACCCTAAAGCTAGGTCTTACTGTAACCCCCTCAAAAGCCATTTTGCCCTTTTTTTTGGACAAAATGTCCTAATTTTCCCAAAAAGTCCTCACTTCCGAACATGTTTTTTTGCCGGTCCTCACAAGGATACACAAACAAGAACTCACACATGCACAGGTTTTTTTTTTTTTAAACCTTTAGGGCCCGTGCACTCACACAGCGATACAAGGACCTTGTTTTTTTCAAACCCAAACGATAGCATTTTTGAGGCACTAAACGGATGCAGAAGTGGCACATAAATCATATGTTGGTGGCAATTTTTATATCGTAACAGGAATGTGGGAAAAGTGGTGCAAAATGGCTCAGCAGTGCCCCCCAAAGGGGAAACCCGGTAGAACAAAGCCGGAACTGAGTTGCACCAAATGACACGAAACTTGGTGGAAATATGTCACAGACCAAGACGAACAAAAAAGTCTATTGGGACCATGGCCTCAACATAACAGGAAGTTTGATAGGTAGTTAGTTTAAATTTGGCGTCCATTTTGGCGATTTGTATGCCAACATAAAAAGAAACACTTGTTTATTTGTACTAAACAAGTCAAAGATGAAAAGTTATCAAAAGGTACTGCAGATACAAAAGAGAATTTTCAAGAATCCTGGCTAGAAATCATCGATATATCAATATAAATACAATATATCAATATATGGCACACTGGTTGCAAAACACTGATATATATAGTATCTGTAAAATCCAAGCTAATTACAAGCTGCAGGTACTTCTTCTTTGTCACGTTAGCATCATCCTCACCTCTGCAGGTGTTACTCTCACTAAAAGAAAGTGTCAATTATTTTCAGTGCAATGTTAGCGTACGCCTTTAAAAACCCTCTCAGTTTTTTCCCCATCACAGCTGCTGCGAAACCTTCTCTGAAGTAAAGTAAAGCCCGTGTGAGGGATTCTCTCCTCACATCCGTTGAAAAACGTGTTAAAGGGCACCGATGTTTGATTGCATAAAAAGCCGTGGACTTTTTTCATTATGTATCCGCGCTCGTGTTGCTTTTTCTGAAAACGCTCTGCCCTCTGCAGACGACCACGTTCGGTGAAAGCGACGACGTCCTTGAGGAAGTCTTTGCTCTTTGCCTTTAAGGAGTTTAAGCTGCTTTTAACGATTCATGGATTCATGGTTTGACGGTCGTTTTTCACTTCGACCCTTAAGTTTAATTATTGTCACCTCTCTATTTTTGGTCTCTCTCTGAATGTGTTTTATTGTCAGTACGTTTCAGTCTTGTAGCCATTGAAATAAGTCTGGAAAGGGATTTATTCTTCTTATGCTTCTTCTATTGTAATTATATATTTTTTTTGTGTGTGTGTTTCTGCAGGTTTGACTATCAGGAGCTGCTCCACAACTCCAGTTTCTGCCTGGTTCCTCGAGGACGACGTCTGGGTTCCTTTCGCTTCCTGGAGGCCCTGCAGGTACAGTCGCTCTGCAGCATTCTGGCATTCTGCTTGTATGGAAAACCATCATTGTATAGAAATGTAATTTCACTACACCAGTGTTTGAAGCATGTGTTAGATAGAGGAGCAAATTATCGTATTGGGAATAAATCTGCCTCCTGGGAAAAGTCTGTAGGCGACTTTGCTCGACCTATTTACGCCGCTGTACTTTAACGCTGGTGATTACTTCAAGAGCTTCATATTTTCTCAGGTGGCACTTGAGAACCGCTGCTCTAGATTGAAGATATTGTCAGTAGTTGGATGCAGATGCTGTTATGTGTCAGTGCAGTGTTGTTTTTTCGTCAACGACGACGACGACGAAATTTTTTCGTTGACGCCACTTTTTTTCACGGCGTTAACGAGGCGGCGACGAGATAAACGCGACTCTTTGATGACGAAAACACCACGAGACTCGCGTGAGTTTTTCGTTGACGAGACGAGAATGGACGAAAATGTCAGTGGGTTTGGTCTGTCGGACGTTTGAAACGCGTGACATTTAGTTTTTTTCGGCCAATCACCTGACGGTCACGGAGAAAGCACATTGCTACTTAATATGCACGTACCCCGCTACTGCTTCTGCAGTGTGTAACCCGACACTTATGTAGGTGGACTCGTTAGCATTTTAAGCTAGCGATCTTTATGCTAACGTGTTAGCAAACAACAAACAGATGGATTATTTAGCGGCAGAAAGAAAGCAGGACATGGCAATAGCTGGACACAGTAGTTAGTAGTAGTGGCTAAAGTTAGCTTTTGTTACGCTAACGTCAATTCATTGTGTGTGTGTTTCTTTAGCAGCATGTTTAGCCATGTTTACATTCAGTGACGGTGTGGTCGTCTCTTTGTGTGTACTAATAGCCAATCTGCAAGATCACAATGTGTTGCACTTATAGATCTGCTGCTATTTTCACAACTTATGTGCGACACTGCCCAACAACAACCTCCAATACTTATTGACCTAAATACATTTGTTAAAAGATTATACTTCTTTTTTCGACTAAAACTAGACTAAATCATTTTTGAGTTTTCGTCGACTAAAACTGGACTAAAACTCATATATCAAGTTAAACCAGAGGAGACCTGAAGACACAAAACAAAACGTCCAAATAAAAACAAAGGTCAAAGTTCGGGGTCGCGTCACATCCGCCGCTATGCTAAGTCTTTATCAGACAGCCTGTGGAACTCCAGCTGGGAACGACAAGGAATCAAACCGCTCCTCTTACCAGCAGCTGATCTTATTACTATTGACAATCTGTCATTTTAGCACAACAGAGTTTTTCTGTGGACTCACCACAGGGAGGAGAGACGTCGATGTGCGTCCACAGACCACAGATGTGTTCGGCTTTCATTAGCACCTCGTTTCCATGCGTCTCTCTGTTGTTTTGACACAAAGTGTCTCTCGCTCGGGCCACCGTGTCTTCTGCCTCTGGCTGTTGTTTTCCCCGTCTTCTTGTTTCGTAACTGCTTAGAAGTTAATAATTACTTGCTTTGAAACAGTTCCACCATCTGGACTCACCTACAACATTTGTGGTCCTCACAAAGATACGCATACAAGAAGTCACACATGCACAGGTTTTTTTTAAAACTTTAGGGCCCGTGCACTCGCACAGCAGTGCAAGGACCTTATTTTTTCTAACCCAAACGATAGCATTTTCTCGGCACTGAACGGATGCAAAAGTGGCACACAAATCACAAGTGGTGACAATTCTTATATCGTAACAGGAATATGGGAAAAGTGGTGCAAAATGGCTCAGTAGTGCCCCCTCAAGGTGAAACCTTGTAGGACATAGCCAGAACTAAGTTGCACCAAATGACACAAAACTTGGTGGAAACAAGTTGGTGGAAAAAAGTCTATTGGGACCATGGCCTCAACACAACAGGTAGTTGGCCAGCAATGGCGTCACTAGGCCTATTTTTTAGTATTTACATGTAGTATTTCATACACTGAAGTGTCATAAAATGGTGAAAAATGTCAGTCTGTGTTTCCCAAGAGAGAGAAGAGGAAAATTCAGATAAGAGGATTAGGGAAGCATGTGGCCAATAAAAAAGCCAATAAAAAGTCAGAATTCTTCCTTTAATTACACAATTCTGATCCAAAAATACTTGGCAATTAACTGTTTATAGTCAGTGTACGAAATACCCATTCATGATGGGGGGGGGGGGGTTTGCCTTTTCCACAGCGCCATTTGGAAAGCAATTAATTAAAACGTTAAAATACATAATTACAAATAAAATAATTTACACTTTGTGTGGATTTGAGGGATACAGGGTCTCTGCAGGTTTCAACAAGTCAAATTTAAGACTTTTTCAGACTTTTTTAAGACCATAACGAACACAATTTAAGACCCATTTCGAATCCATACTGGCAAAAAAGTACAAAAGACATGAAGGAAAACCATTCATTTCATTAAGTTTTCTCCGTTGCTATGCTAAGCTAACACACCGCGGCGCGCACACAGCACACTAGCTAGTGGTGTTCGATAAATTCTCACTTTACTTTAGTTCCGTGTTGTAGTTATGTTATCGCATCCTCAAAAATAAAAACATTTCAAAGCGAGACTGAAGTTTATGCAGGTTTTAAATAAAAGTAATGTTAATAGATTTTTAAGACCTTTCAAAATTGTATTTAAGACATTTTAAGGCCTTAGATTCAAATTATTGGATTTAAGACTTTTTTAAGACTTTTTAAGACCCCGCAGATACCCTGGGATAAGAAAGCATGCAAAGTATATATATAGATCATATAGTGTATGTAAAACTGAAATTACTTAAAATTACTATAAATTAATTTTTTTAGGAAAAACATTTTTTCCAATTATAATGCACCGTGTTTAGACCCCCATTAAATTTGAGCTTTGAGGCTTTCAGGGGGTCTCAAATGTTAATCAGGGGTCTAGCCCCCCCAGACCCCTCTGTATTTTGCACAGTGTTTATAGTATATATGGATATGTTTATATATATGTATATGTATAGCTGTAAGTTACATTCCAAATTTGCCAAGTTTGAGTGAAGAAATGCCATAAAAATATCAGGTTTGCAAATCACCAACCTGTCGTCTTGTCGTCAAATAATGATCTTTTAAGAGAAGTGAACCAGGAGACGTGGTGGTGACACGTCGAGAACTTTGTCTTTGATCTGATGCACAAAGAACAAGCGACAGGCAAAGAGTAGAATGAGAATCGCCTGAAGTTAAACTCTGTTTGTTGAGAAAGAATCAGTTCGTCATGCTAACGTGACGTAATCAAAGAGGACGTGCGTGGAAAAACGGGGAAGAAAAGATAAAGTCATCTCACAAAGCCAAGACGAATCAAAGCGGCGAGAATTGGCTTCGACGGGTCAACGATCGCGGACTCGGCATTTTCGGAATCTCCTTTAATCTCTCGGCTTCACCTGATTGAGACTCCAGTCAAACTTGAACTTTAAATGAAAATACCAGACGTATTGAATTCCTCTCCCCCCCACTCGTCCATTACTGCTCAGCCGATGACACGGATTATGTTATGAATGTGAAAACATCACCTGTTTGACATCGTGGACTCAGACTCAGATATTGGTGCTGAAGAAAAAATATAATCATTCTTCTACAGGGCAGTGTACAAACACACGCATGGTTTATATTCACATTTTAATGCACACGGTGGTGAATTAACTGAAGGTTTCTCAACAGCCGTGGGTACTTTACAAATCACTTATATATATATATATATATATATAAATATATATATATATATATATAAGGTTTCATTCCATATATTCAAGGTTTCATTCAATATATTCAGAGTTTCATTCCATATATTCAAGGTTTCATTCAATATATTCAAGGTTTCATTCAAGTTTCATTCAATATATTAAAAGTTTCATTAAATATATTCAGAGTTTCATTCAATATATTCAAGTTTCATTCAATATATTCAAGTTTCATGCCATATATTCAAGGTTTCATTAAATATATTCAGAGTTTCATTCAATATATTCAAGTTTCATTCAATATATTCAAGTTTCATTCAATATATTCAAGTTTCATTCAATATATTCAAGTTTCATTCCATATATTCAAGGTTTCATTAAATATATTCAGAGTTTCATTCAATATATTCAAAGGTTCATTCAATATATTCAAAGTTTCATTCCATATATTCGGGATTCATTCAATATATTCAAGTTTCATTCATTATATTCAAGTTTCATTCCATATATTCAAGGTTTCATTAAATACATTCAGAGTTTCATTTAATATATTGAAGTTTCATTCAATATATTCAAGTTTCATTCCATATATTCAAATATTAATTTCCTGAACGGCATGCCATAATATATATGTATATATATATATATATATATATATGTACCCAAGCCAGGAAGGGCATGCGGCATAAAAATCTCTGCCATATCAACACCTAGACAGGGAAGCCAAAATGAAAACAAAACTATATATAAAGGTATATATATATATATACACAGTATATACACATAGGGCAGCCAGTGGCCAAAAGGAAAGGAATTGGGATTGTAACTGAAGGGTTACTGTTTCAAATTCGAGGATTAGTAAAGGATTGGGATGTCCCTGGGCACCCAATTTATGAATCGTCCAATACATTGGTTTTTTCTATAAAAATTTGCCTTTTACATCATAAAGCAACCAGCTTTAGTTATTTCCTACATACATCCACAAACATTACAAGAGGCTAAGCTGAGAAACCAGAGATTTAGAGAATACACTGAAAACGTGTGAAGTGAATGAAACCATCCAGATAAGCGCGTTTCCCCTTTAAACCGTTTAACGGCGCAGTGAAGTGCACCATCATCTCGTATCCATTAATCAAGTCGAACACTTTAAAGAGCTCCATCATAAAAACGAGTTCAAATTTACACACTGGGCTCCTTCAGGGAAATGATACCATCTCCTGATGTTTGAAATCATATTAAAGACAACTCAAAAATATTGACGCCTGCCGCTATCTGTAATCACGTTTGTGTTGTTCCCTTGAGATTCTTGCAAAATGTTTAATACCCTCTTTGTATCTTTTGTTCAGATGCAATGTATACAATGTCGTCAAAATCTGCCAAAAAAAGAAGAACCGCTCATCATTTTCCTTGTTTTTGCACATGCAGGCGGCGTGTATACCCGTTATTCTGAGTAACGGTTGGGAGCTCCCGTTCTCTGAAGTGATCGACTGGAGGAAAGCTGCCATCATCGGGGACGAGAGACTGCTGTTGCAGGTAAAAACGTACCGAATGAAAAATATGATAGCTACGTCGTCGTCATAGCTGCGGTCGATGTGACGATAAAGCTTGTTTTAACTGGCCCCGGAAGCTACCGAGTGCTCTCTTAGAAGACTTAACAAGTGACCCAGCGAGTTAGTTCTGTGTGGTACGTCCCAGTTATATTTGTGTCCATTGTCAAACGTCAAGAAAGGGACCAAAATAACCCATCTGTACTGTCCCAGTTGTTTTTTTAGCACCCTTCTATTGGTGAACCGAGCACAATGACCCCATCTCCCACACTCACTCTCTGTCGTTTCTCTGGTTTGTTGTATTTTTGCCTCTTGTTTACCGTGTTGTGTTCCTTTTCTTTGTGGAATTTTATTGGTGAGCTACGCTGTGTCACACTGTTATAACGCAGCTTTATGCTAATAGCTAATAGCTACTTATTCTATTATCATTAATATTAATTGAGAGTACTTAATTATCACACCCTTGCATAAGAGCTGTCCCATTTGCACATTATTCCATTTGGAATAATTTTGATGAATTTTTGAAATTTAGGAAATGATCCTTTTCCCCTGATCCACTTTGACAGTGAGCTGACTTTAGTCTCAAAAACTAAAACTATCTCGGAATGACTTGAAATTTACCATCATAATAGTCGACATCGCCCTGAACAAGGATCCGTTGAAAAAATTTGTAAACCTCTTAAGGAATAATTTTAATGAATTTTTAAATGTCAGGAAATGATCCATTTGACCTGATACACTTTTACAGTGAGCTGACTTTCTTCAAAAAAACAAAAAGTATCTCGGAATGACTTGAAATTCACCATCATAATAGTCGGCATCGCCCTGAACAAGGATCCGTTGAAAATATTTGCAAACCTCTTAAGGAATAATTTTAATGATATTTTGAATTTCAGGAAATTATCCTTTTCCCCTGATGCACTTTGACAGTGAGCTGACTTTAGTCTCAAAAACAAAAAGTATCTCGGAATGACTTGAAATTTACCATCATAATAGTCGGCATCGCCCTGAACAAGGATCCGTTGAAAATATTTGCAAACCTCTTAAGGAATAATTTTAATGAATTTTTAAAAGTCAGGAAATGATCCATTTGACCTGATACACTTTGACAGTGAGCTGACTTTCTTCAAAAAAACAAAAAGTATCTCGGAATGACTTGAAATTCACCATCATAACAGTCGGCATCGCCCTGAACAAGGATCCGTTGAAAATATTTGCAAACCTCTTAAGGAATAATTTTAATGAATTTTTGAAATTCAGGAAATAAGTCTGAAATTCGACTTGCATAAGAGCTGTCCCATTTGCACGTCACGATAGAAAAAAAGCAAATATCACAGTCACATGTGTTTGTTGAGCTACGTATTTATTTTTAGGATTAACTGATGCACAAGAGAGTTTTTCCAGTTTGATCCTATGACATCATGGAGCCGTATATCTCTGTTTTAATGGTAACAGTTCATATTCAGGACATGATTAGTATCGGAAACGGTATTATTAGCCAGCTAGCTCCAGAGGTTGAACAGATTTTTTTTTTGATAAAAAAAATTATAATAATTTTCAGAGTAGTGGATACGTAGTGAGGTATTACAGTACTACCAGAAGTGACAAACAGAAGGAAATTTGTTTGCTTGGCCCCAAAACATCTTATCCAACCCACTTTGCTTAACTGTGCTGTACGTAACAAACCTTCTTCACACTCTGCAGGACAAAAAAGCATAAAAAAAATTTTTTTAAATGTCATTTCAGCAGAGGCGTACATCAGTGTCCAGGTGCTGAAATGTCAACATCCTCTCAATTAGAATTGTCGTCTCTGGTGCCAAATCCCCACCCCCCATCCCCCAGGGTAATAACAAACACAGATCTGTGGCTCTAAATCAAGAACGGCTATTAATTACACCGCAGCAAACACTCCCAATTTGTGAGAAATGGTGACATCTAAGGGCGAGAGTGCAGATTGCAACTAACAGAGGACTCCAAAGGTATCAACACAATAATTAATAATTAGTTACCATGCTGAATACTGTGTTGAACTCCTTAGTCTTGATCAAAAATAATCAAACAATAAGCGAACAATTATTATTGTATATCTAATTTAATTTTTTTGAGGGAAAAAAAGGGCCAAACTCTAAATTATGACCTGTCAACATGAATCTCGTCAGCTGAGAGTGGATTCATTACAGTATCGTGGCTGTTATTTTGGTTTTATTCTGACAGCTGTGGTGTTCAGAGTCACTTACACCTCCAGCAAGAAGTATTTTTATCTGAGACAGATTGTTCTAAAAAATTAAATCGCCTTCTGTTCCCTTTAATTACAGCAGCGGGCGGAGCGTGTGATATTTACATTCTCTAATTACTCACTATGTTACCGTGCATGCACCTGCATGACCTATGCCACCACCTGGACTGTAGCGGAACACAGGGGTGTGTGTATGTGTGTGTGTGTGTGTGTGTGTGTGTGTGTGTCTCCCTCTGTGTATATTTGTTGCCTTTTCAGCTCCTTTAGAACACAGTTTCCATTTGTTTGGACATTGAGACAAAAACTCAAAAATGTATTTGAAATATTTTGCCCATATTTTGCACTTTGACAGTGAGCTGACTTTCTAAAATGAAGAAAAAAAAAGTATCTCGGAATGACTTGAAATTTACCACCATAATAGTCAGCATCGCCCTGAACAAATATCCTTTGAAAATATTTGCAAACCTCTTAAGGAATAATTTTAATGAATTTTTGAAATTTTGGAAATGATCCATTTGACCTGATGCACTTTGACAGTGAGCTGACTTTCTTCAAAAAAACAAAAACTATCTCAGAATGACTTGAAATTCACCATCATAATAGTCGACATTGCCCTGAACAAGGATCAGTTGAAAATATTTGCAAACCTCTTAAGGAATAATTTAAATGAATTTTTGAAATTCAGGAAATGATCCATTTGCCCTGATGCACTTTGACAGTGAGCTGACTTTCTTAGAAAAAAAAAAAAAGTATCTCGGAATGACTTGAAATTTACCATCATAATAGTCGACATTGCCCTGAACAAGGATCCGTTGAAAATATTTGCAAACCACTTACGGAATAATTTTAATGAATTTTTGAAAATCAGGAAATTATCCATTTCCCCTGATGCATTTTGACAGTGAGCTGGCTTTCTTCTCAAAAACAAAAAGTATCTCGGAATGACTTAAAATTTACCATCATAGTAGTCGGCATCACCCTGAACAAGAATCCGTTGAAAATATTTGCAAACCTCTTACAGAATAATTTTAATGTATTTTTGAAATTTTGGAAATGATCCATTTGACCTGAGAGACTTTGACAGTGAGCTGACTTTCTTCAAAAAAAACAAAAGTATCTCGGAATGACTTGAAATTCGACATCATAATAGTCGGCATCGCCCTGAACAAGGATCTGTTAAAAATATTTGCAAACCACTTACAGAATAATTTTAATGAATTTTTGAAATTTAGGAAATTTTTCATTTGACCTGATGCACTTTGACAGTGAGCTGACTTTCTTAAAAAAAAAAAAAAAGTATCTCGGAATGACTTGAAATTTACCATCATGGAAGTCGGCATCGCCCTGAGCAAGGATCCGTGGAAAATATTTGCAAACCACTTACGGAATAATTTTAATGAATTTTTGAGATTTTGGAAATGATCCATTTGACCTGATGCACTTTGACAGTGAGCTGACTTTCTTCAGAAAAACAAAAAGTATCTCGGAATGACTTAAAATTTACCATCATAGTAGTCGGCATCACCCTGAACAAGGATCCGTTGAAAATATTTGCAAACCTCTTACAGAATAATTTTAATGTATTTTTGAAATTTTGGAAATGATCCATTTGACCTGAGAGACTTTGACAGTGAGCTGACTTTCTTCAAAAAAAACAAAAGTATCTCGGAATGACTTGAAATTCGACATCATAATAGTCGGCATCGCCCTGAACAAGGATCCGTTAAAAATATTTGCAAACCATTTACGGAATAATTTTAATGAATTTTTGAAATTCAGGAAATGATTCATTTGACCTGATGCACTTTGACAGTGAGCTGACTTTCTTCAAAAAAACAAAAAGTATCTCGGAATTACTTGAAATTTACCATCATAGTAGTCGGCATCGCCCTGAACAAGGATCCTTTGAAAATATTTGCAAACCACTAACGGAATAATTTTAATGAATTTTTGAAATTTAGGAAATTATCCATTTGACCTGAGGGACTTTGACAGTGAGCTGACTTTCTTCAAAAAAACAAAAAGTATCTCGGAATGACTTGAAATTCACCATCATAATAGTCGACATCGCCCTGAGCAAGTATCCGTTGAAAATATTTGCAAACCTCTTAAGGAATAATTTTAATGAATTTTTGAAAATCAGGATATTATCCATTTGCCCTGATGCACTTTGACAGTGAGCTGGCTTTCTTCAAAAAAACAAAAAGTATCTCGGAACGACTTGAAATTCACCATCATAATAGTCGGCATCGCCCTGAACAAGGATCCGTTGAAAATATTTGCAAACCTCTTAACGAATAATTCTGATTAATTTTTGATCTAATTGCCCTGATACACTTTGACAGTGAGCTCTTTCTTCAAAAAACAAAAAGTACGCCAAAAAACGACCGCCCATCTGAAAGTGTTTTAATTCCATGTGTGAAGCGATTACAATGCAACATAATGCAATTAAAATACAACCTTATGGTGCGTTGTAACACACTCACACACACACACACACTGACCTGCGACTGAACTCAAGTGTTGGAGATATTCCTTCCCTCCAGTGTTGGATTGTTTCATCTCCTTCCTGAGTAGCACTTGTAGCGAGTGTATCAGCAAATAACACTGAGCCAAGAGAAGGAGGCGAGGACACTGAACCAGAGAAGTGAATAGAATTTCAAATTGTTGTTGTTTTCTCTCCTGTGGTTTCCCCAAAACGCTTCTGTGACCGTGTTTCTCTTGGTCTTTGACATTACAGATGCCAGTGTAGAATAAATGGAGCACAAACCTTTTAGCTCTGAAATAACAGAAGAAGATTTCGTTATTTTACAAAGTGACTAAAAAATCTGCTTCAAAATTGATGATTACTAAAGAATCAATGACTGTTTAATCAGTAAAACATGCTAAATAAAACAAATAACTAACATGATAATCTATAAATTGAAAATATTTGTATTTTTTTTATTTGTGTATTGTGTAATTGGTATAATATGTTTAGCCGAGTATTACTTAGTTTTCTGTTTGAAACAATTTGAACTTTTCAATTCCATTGACACATTTTTTTTTATTACTTCTATTATTACTTATTATTACTTGTTATTTGGCTCAAGGAAGAAGAATACATTTATTTATTAAGTTTTAACTTAAACTTAACGTATATTTTATTGCATGGTGGGGGAGGGGCACATCCTATCAGCTCAATAGTACATCATATTTGTAAAAAAACTAGATATACTGCAATACATATACTGTGATACATGAACAACAAAATAATATGAGCATTACTTTCAAGCCCACTATGTACATTTTGGTAAAAGTACTTGCATGTACCAAAAAATAAAGATAAAATACAAATTCTTAATGTTTATAAGGGTATTTATTGTGCAATTTAAGTAAGCATGGTTGAAAATATGATCCCACTTTTCTTTGACAACTCGTTTTATTTATTTTCTTGATATCAATGTCCTGCGCTGTTAGAATAACAACATCAGTCGCCACTCGTAACAGCGGTGGATGGCAGCAATCACGTCCTCCCTCTTCAGGACATTCTGAAATTGTGTTTTTTTTTTGTCTCCTGCTGCGCTGACACAGGAAAAGCATCCGTGATGAGTTTCTGGAAAGAAAAGTGTCATTGCACTGTCACCTAAACACATCAAGGAGACATAAAATAAACATTAAAATACCCGGAAAAAACCAGGAGTCTGTTATTTGATCGAAATGACAGCGGACGTCTACGAGGCAAGACAAGGAAGGCAGTTTTATATTGATAGCACATTTAAACTCAACGGGCTTTATATAACAAAAACATATATATATATATATATATAACAGTTAGTAACTGGAAACATTAAAACTGAACTGTCATGCAAATAAAACAGTACAGTGTAGAAAAATAAAGAGGAGGGAAAGCAAACAAAATTGTGCATTGAATAAGACCAAATAGAATTGCATTTGCGTAGGAACGATAAAGTTTGATAACACAAACTGATGTTCTGTACAGAGAGTTTTTAGCTATTGCTAATTTTCAACTATTGACCCAAGTTGGGCTTTACAACATCTTCATGATGATGGTAACTTCTTAAAATTATTAAAAAATTCTATATATATATATATATATATATATATTGTGACGGCCCAGGCCGGTCTAGGTGTTCTCCTTCTGTATTCTCCCTTCCCCCCCTGCAGTGGCTGATGGCGGGGCGGGGCCCTGATGGGAAACACCTGTGACCTGTGTCTATATTAGAGGGTTGGAGTCTGCTCGGTCTCTCTCTGCCTGCCGCCAGCGAAGCTCCGTCCGAGCCACCGTTTCCTTTTTTCGTTTGGTTTCTGTTTGGTCATGGTTATGTTGCACATTCTATTAGTTGTAAATAAATTATATCTTTAATTATCGTTCCTCCGTCCTCCCTTGGTCGTTTTTGTTGTGGTCTTGTGAGCCAGACCATAACAAATGGGGGCTCGTCCTATTGGTGTAAGTTGTTGCGTAATGTTGCTTCTGCGGAGATTGATGACTGATGTTTGCGAAGCGCTTTGTTTGATGTTCGCGCGTTGATTGCTGTGACGTCATTCTGGGGGTTCCGTGAGGGATTCCCCGTCGGAACGCTCGTAGGTGAGGATTGTACGAGAGGAATTGTTTTGGGCTAAGTATGTGGCTGTGATAGACGTGAGTGTGTTTGTGTAGGAGGATACAGGGAGAAGTTGCGTGTTGGCCTCGGTTTTCGCAATCAGTGTGGTGTCTCCCCGGCAGGATAAGCGCGTTTCCCCTTTGGGTTTCGTGGTGCCACTGTAGTGTGGGGTGAAAGTGGTTAGAGCGATTGTCTCGGGAGCACGTCCATAGTGCGGACGGGTTGCCAGCTTGCTGGTCGCTTGGTCACACTAGTGGTAGAAAGTGCGTAAGTACCCGCCATCAGTATCCCCTGAAGACTAGGGTTGAGTTTAGGTAGAAATGGATAGGCAGTTAGGGGGGGTTCATCCGCTGGGATTGAGGCCATAATCGTGTCTTCTTTTTCGTTTCCTTGGTGAGTTTGTCTTTGCACGTCTGTTATCATGGCAGGAGTAGAGGATTTTGTGAGGGCACCTTCAGAGGAATTTGTGGAGCAGTGCACAAAGGAGCAATTGCTGAAACTCGCTGAGGTTTATAAGATATATGTCTCTGATAAAAGGTTGAAAGACAATGTGAAGGCAATTGTGTTGGCGAATTTGTATGATCAGGGTGTGTTGGCGTGTGCGTCGGGGCCACCTGCGGAGGGAAAGGCTGCCGGTAGAGTCAGTGCACAGGTTGCAGATTCAAATTTAACGTTTGAGCAGCAGAAGGAGTTGCTTACGTTAAGGTTCCGGTTAGAGACAGAGAAGGAACTGGAATTGGAGCAGCTGAGGCAAAAGGCTGATTTGGAGAAGGCTGTGACCCTGGAAAAAGTAAAGCAGCAGGTTGAGTTGACTAAATTGGACTTGGAAACTCAGAGGTTGAATCTCATGAGCGACGGTAAATTTGTTGGGGGTCGAAGTGGTGACTCCGGTGATATTTTGAGTAGTTTAAGGTTAGTCCCGAAGTTTAATGAAAGAGACGTGGACACGTTTTTTGTCTTGTTTGAGCGTGTAGCCAATACGAGAGCTTGGAGCGACGCGGACAGGGTCGTGTTGTTACAGTGTGTGTTGACAGGGCGCGCACAGGAAGCATTTTCCTCGCTGCCGGCGTCTGACAGCGGTGACTACTCAAAGGTTAAAGCTGCGGTTTTGCAAAGTTATGAGCTCGTTCCGGAGGCGTATAGACAGCGGTTTCGGAGCTGGAGAAAAGGGGACAAGTCTCATTTGGAGTTCGCACGTGTGTTGGGAACGCATTTTCACCGCTGGTGTGCAGCTGCCGGTGTAACAGATTTTGGTGGGCTGGGTGACCTGATTGTGCTTGAGCAGTTTAAAAACTCAGTGTCTGAGAGGTTGGCAATATACATCAGTGAAAAGAAAGTGAGTACGGCGGCGGAGGCGGCCGCGCTTGCTGATGATTACTTGTTGACACATAAGAGAGGCAGAGGAGATTTCCCTGTCTGTGCTGATGGTCCAGTGGGGGGGGTGTCCTCCTGGGACAGGCCTCGAGCTGGGTTTTCACCGGCTAGGAGGAATGATCGGGGTCATAACAGTTGGCTGCCAGGTCGGGGCCGCGAGAATGAGGATTTTTGTCATTTCTGTCACGAAAAAGGACACTGGAAAAATGAGTGCCCTGTGCGTAAAACGCGCACTAAGTTTGGTGGCGGATTTGTGAAGCCAGCTGCCATGGCTGCGCCCGTTTCTGGTGCTGTGAGGCAGTGTGGAGATGTTCCGTCGTCAATTCAGTTGAATCCTGATTTGAAATCATTTTTGCCGTTTGTTTCAAAAGGTTACGTGTCTCTGGTGGGCAGCCAGGACAAAGTCCCGGTGATAATGTTGCGGGATACGGCGGCATTTGATTCGTTCATTGTGGGGTCTGCTCTGCCGTTTTCCGAGGAGTCGGATACGGGTTCTTTTGTTCCCATAAGAGGCATGGGGATGTCAGTTTTTCGTGTGCCATTACACAAACTGGTCCTACAGTCTGATCTGTTCAGTGGAGTAGTGAACATGGGTGTGCGTCCTGCTCTGCCTGTAGAAGGGATCCATGTCATTTTGGGGAACGATGTTGCAGGGGGCCGTGTCTGGCCGGATCAGCCGGCTCGTCCGCTGGTTGTCCCGGTACCGCTTGGTACTCGGGGGCCAGATGAAAACGAGAAGAGGTTCCCGGAGGTGTTTAAGGCATGCGCTGTGACCCGCGCAATGATGAGAGCTTGTCCGGACGCCGGTGGCGCGGATCAGGCTGACCAAAAACTCATTGTTGCTGAATCATTGTTGTCACGTGTGTCTAACTCTCCATTTTCTATATCTCGCAGTGAATTGGTGAAGGAACAGAAGGCCGACTCCACATTGGCAGAGCTGTTTGAGTCGGTGCGTCCTGTGGGTGAGGTAAAGGACCTGGCACAGGGTTATTTTGTGGAGAAAGGAGTGTTGCTGAGGAAGTGGGTGCCGCACGGAGAGGGTTTCATGGGGGAACCAGTGTATCAGGTTGTGGTACCGTCGAAATTCCGTGATGTGGTTCTCAGTGTTGCGCATGATGAGTCTGGTCATATGGGCGTAGCAAAAACTTATGACCGGATCTTGCGTCATTTTTTCTGGCCACGGGTTAAGAAAAGTGTTTCAGCATACATAAAAACGTGTCACACCTGTCAAATGACAGGGAAACCAAACCAGGTAATTAAAGTGGCTCCGTTGTGTCCCATTCCTGCAGTATGTGAACCTTTTGAACATCTGATAATTGATTGTGTTGGTCCTCTTCCCCCTTCTAAGTCTGGTTCAGTGTATTTGTTGACGGTGATGTGCCAAAGTACCAGGTACCCTGCTGCGTATCCGTTGCGCACGCTGTCAGCCAAGGCGGTGGTGCGTGCACTCAGCCAGTTCATCTCTATATTTGGTATTCCAAGGATCATTCAAAGTGACCAGGGGTCAAACTTTTCCTCACACCTGTTTGCTCAAGTGTTGAAACAGCTACACGTCACGCACAACCAGTCCTCAGCATATCACGCACAGAGCCAGGGAGCACTGGAGCGGTTCCATCAAACATTAAAATCTTTGTTGCGGGCTTATTGTGTGCAGTTGAATGCTGATTGGGAGGAAGGTTTGCCGTGGTTGTTGCTTACAGCAAGGGAGGTTACACAAGAGAGTACGGGGTTCAGTCCAAATGAGTTGGTTTTTGGTCACACGGTGAGAGGTCCACTGGCTGCGCTGAAGAGTGGCTGGGAGGAGGCAGAACCTCCGCAGAATCTCATTGATTATGTGAATGGGTTCAAACATCGTCTTTATGCCGCTACTGAATTGGCAAAAGAAAAATTGGCCTCAGCCCAAAAGAAAATGAAGCGCATTTATGACCGGCGAGCTGAGTGTCGCAATTTTTCTGAAGGTGACCAGGTTGTGGCGCTGTTGCCTTTGGTGACGTCACCGTTTCAAGCAAAGTTTATGGGTCCGTATACAGTGGTCAAGCAGCTGTCGGAACAGAACTACTTGATTTCCACGCCTGATCGTCGAAAAAAGAATCAACTTTGTCATGTAAATTTGTTGAAGCCGTACCATGTTCAGGAGAGTCCGTCACAGGGTGAGTCAGCTGATGTTGTGCCAGATGTTGGTGCACATCCAGTTTGTGTTGGTAACACACTGAATGTTTCTGGTGACAGATTTTGTGAGGATGGTTTACCTCAGCTTGACTCTGCGGTGATGTCTGGTCGGTTGGAAAATTCCCAGATGTTGGCAAACTTGGATCTCGTTGTGGGGCATCGGTCGGAGGCGCAGCGCACAGAGTTGGTTGGCCTCATTCAAAAATTTCCTTGTCTGTTTGGGGACACTCCGTCCTG